>NW_027014594.1:196843-234343 GCF_036934945.1 Oncorhynchus masou masou | reverse complement strand
ATCAGTCTCCACTCTACAGTCAATGGATCAGCCTCCACTCTACAGTCAATGGATCAGTCTCCACTCTACAGTCAATGGATCAGTCTCCACTCTACAGTCAATGGATCAGTCTCCACTCTACAGTCAATGGATCAGTCTCCACTCTACAGTCAATGGATCAGTCTCCACGCTACAGTCAATGGATCAGTCTCCACTCTACAGTCAATGGATCAGTCTCCACTCTACAGTCAATGGATCAGTCTCCACTCTACAGTCAATGGATCAGTCTCCACTCTACAGTCAATGGATCAGTCTCCACTCTACAGTCAATGGATCAGTCTCCACTCTACAGTCAATGGATCAGTCTCCACTCTACAGTCAATGGATCAGTCTCCACGCTACAGTCAATGGATCAGTCTCCACTCTACAGTCAATGGATCAGTCTCCACTCTACAGTCAATGGATCAGTCTCCACTCTACAGTCAATGGATCAGCCTCCACTCTACAATCAATGGACGTTCCAAAATGTCTGACCTGCTGTTAGCTGCCACTGAACCAGAACTGAACTGTTTCTGGGCCTGCTGCTACAAAACAGAGCCTGAGAGGGGCCACACACAGATACAGGGAAACAGATTCACAAAGCAAATGTGCATTGGCCCAATGTGGGCAGCTTACATCATGCCAATTGTGGACGTTTGCTGGGAAAAGAAGGGCTTATTTCAAGCAAAGTGAGGGCTGCCTTCACCAGATATGGGCTGCCCACACTGGCCCACACTGGCTCAGATTCAGATTCACATCAACTTTATTATCCCACCAGGGGCAAATTCATTTGGTCATGTGTTTAAAAAAAACAGTACATTAAACATGAAAACACAGAAACGACACCAAATAATTCATTCAAAGTGCTATAGCTACACATTTAAAGTGAAAGTGCAATATGGCTGTTGGAATAAAGAGTCTCCACATCTATCGGTTTTCATTTTCTTTTGAAGAAGTCTCTTTTCCCTTGTCGGGCTGCTGCTGTGACTGAGTTTTGAGTGAAGGGGAAGGGTACTGTCCTGTAAAATGCTTTCACGTTTTAGGAGGGTGAGTTTTGAGTGAAGGGGAAGGGTACTGTCATGTAAAATGCTTTCACGTTTTAGGAGGGTGAGTTTTGAGTGAAGGGGAAGGGTAAAATGCTTTCACGTTTTAGGAGGGTGAGTTTTGAGTGAAGGGGAAGGGTAAAATGCTTTCACGTTTTAGGAGGGTGAGTTTTGAGTGAACTGGTAAAATGGTTTTAAGGGTACTGCCCTGTAAAATGCTTTCACGTTTTAGGAGGGTGAGTTTTGAGTGAAGGGGAAGGGTAAAATGCTTTCACGTTTTAGGAGGGTGAGTTTTGAGTGAAGGGGAAGGGTACTGCCCTGTAAAATGCAGGACAGATTTATAGAACATTTGTAAGATATGGCGGTCGACTGCAGGACAGATTTATAGAACATCGACATTCAAATGGTTCAGTTTGCGTTAAAAAAACCTTCTCTGTTGCAATTTCTTTATCTTTGCAAAGGCACAGTCATTGAATTTCAGTTTGTCTATTTCGATTCCAAGGTACTTCTATGTGGTCACTCTATCCACTGATTCCCCGTTAATCTTTGTCGGGGGTAGTGGAGCTTTGTTCCTTCTGAAATCAATTTCCAGCTCTTTTGTTTTCTTAACATTTATTTCAAGAAAGTTATCTGCACACCACTGGATGAATTTAGCCATTTCTCTGACAAAACCTTGACGAGAGGCTTTGTCTGGGTGGAGGAAACCCACAACAGCAATATTATCTGCATATTTAAAAAACATGTGGGCTGCGTCAGAGGCTTGACTATCGTTTGTGTACAGCGTGTACCGTATCGGTTAAAGTACGCAACCTTGAGGGGCTCCCGTATTCACCGTTCTAGATGAAGTTTAACTCCGCCATCTCTACACTTGTTGAGTACGGTTCACAAGGAAACTATTAATCCACTTGATCAGTAGAGAGTTGACCAATGCCTTGGGGTCCAATGTGGAGGCGATGAGCAACCGGCATCTGCCCACTGTGGGAAGCTTACGTGAGGCCAATATTTTAGCCCACATTGGGCCAATATGAACATGTTTGCTGGGTGACATACAGCCAAACCGAGATGGTCAGAGCCACACCCTCAGTGCATAGGGCTCTGGTCAAGATTAATACACTGTCAAATCAAATCAAATTTGAATACAACAGGTATTTGAATAGAACCTTACTGTGAAATGCTTACTTAAAAAAAGCCCTTAACCAACAATGCAGTTAAAAAAATTTTTTAACTAATAAACTAAAGTAAAACATAAAAGCAACAATAAAATAACAATAATGAGGCTATCTACAGGGGGTACTGGTACTGAGTTAATGTGCGGGGGTGCAGGTTAGTTGAGGTAATTGAGGTAATATGTACATGGATGTAGGGGTAAAGTTACTATGCATAGATAATAGATAATAAACAGAGAGTAGCAGCAGTATAAAGAAAACATGGGGGTCAATGCAAATAGTCCAGGTAGTCATTTGATTAGCTGTTAAGAAGCCTTGTGGACCTAGACTTGGCGCTCCAGTACTACTTTCCCTGCGGTAGCAGAGAGAACAGTCTATGACTAAGGTGGCTTGAATCTTTGGCAATTTCTAGGGTCTTCCTCTGACACGGTGATGCAACCAGTCAGGATGCTCTCATTGGTGCAGCTGTAGAACTTTTTGAGGATCTGAGGACCCATGCCAAATCTTTTCAATAGGATGCCATTTGGGACGGGCTCCTTGACTTCCTCTCAATGGAGTTATAGCTGTGTTTTTCCTAGTTATAGGCAATAACTGATCAGTGTCTCAAATGGCAGCCTATTTACCATGTAGTGCACTACTTTTGACCAGGGCCCTTGTCAAAAGTAGTCAAAAGTAGTGCACTACATGGTAAATAGTGTACCATTTGGGATGCATCTGCGGCCCTACACATGGGACATTAATAATATTGGGGATGCTTCTTGGCTAGGGCTAGGGCTGGAGCTGGAACTGGGGCTGCTGCACAGACCATCAAAGAACATCATTAAAAAAGGCATGAATGGATGAAAGAGAATGAATGGCCCTAAACTGTTATTTCACACAAAGCCCTCTACTGTAACTTCTGCCAAGGAAACAGACACACAGACATCACATTAGCCCAGGGTTCAACAACATGTTGGCCCGTGACCACATTTTGATATCCATATGTAATCAACGGCCAATGTTAACTTTCTTAATTGGAGCTATGACAGTCTATTACAAATCAGTCTGGAAGTACTACTGACAGTATTTCTATCTGAAGGAAGTCTGGTTTGAAGTGACTGAAATGCATCAGAAAGGTATTGGGAAGTTCAGAAGATTATCAGCCAATGATTTTGTATATTCTGTGTAGAAAAGAACATCCTCATAGATGCTGGTCTTTCCCCCTGTCTGATTTAGTGCCTGGTCTTGTCCACTCTGTTCTAATCAGCCCTGCGCAGCTTGTGGTCATTGTAAAGGGAAACAGAGGACCCCTACAGTCACTTCAGAAAGTATTCACACCCCTTGACTTTTTCCACATTTTGTTGTGTTACGGCCTAAATGTAAAATGGATGACATGTTTATTTTGTGTCACTGGTCTCCACAGAAATACCCCATAATCACAAAGCATAATTATGTTTTCAGGGACTTCACCATGAGGCCAATGGTGATTTTAAAACAGTTACAGAGTTGAATGGCTGTGATAGGAGATAACGGAGGCTGGATCAACAACATTGTAGTTATTCCACAATACGAACAGAAATGACAGAGTGAAAAGAAAGAAGCCTGTACAGAATAAAACACATTCCAAAACATGAAACTCTTTGAAATTAACTTTTTGTCCAGAATACAAAGTGTTATCTTTTGGGCCAATCCAACACAACACATCACTGAATACAACTCTTCATATTTTCAAACATGGTGGTGGCTGCATCATGTTATGGGTATGCTTATCATCAGCAAGGACTAAAAATTGGGTTCAGTCTTGCTTTCCACCAGACACTGGAAAGCAAATTCACCTTTCAGCAGGACAATTACCTAAAACAAAAGGCTAAATCTACACTGGAGTTGCTTACCAAGCTGATATTGAATGTTCTAGCCTAGTTACAGTGTTGACTTAAATCGAGTTGAAAATATATGGCAAGACTTGAAAATGTCTGTTTAGCAATGATCAACAACCAACTTGACAGAGCTTGAAGATTTTTTGAAAGAATAATGGGAAAATATTGTACAATCCAGGTGTGCATAGCTTTTTGAGACTTACCCAGAAAGACTCACAACCGGATCTAGCGGCTACCGGAGGTTACTGACAGAGGTCAAATCAGGAGATCCCACATGGGTCGTGACCTCTAGTTTGGTAAACGCTGCATTAGTCTAAAAAACTGTGTTAAAAAGTCACACAGATCTGACGAGTCCCCCTAGGAGTATGGGGTGTGTGTCTCGCGAGACAGGTGTGAAAGATACTGTGTGAGTGATGAATCATGCATGAAACTATGCCAAGGTACAAGGTTAGGCAGCCTATACCCTATTTGGTGCACTACTTTTGTCCAGGGCCCATAGGGAATAGGGTGTCATTTGGGACAAGCTTTAGAGTCTGTGGTCTGTGGGATAATACTTAAAGGAAGATGATCTAGTTGGCTCAGAATTGCATAAGAGGCATTTGAAGAAGAGAAAAGTTTGGAAGAAAGGCTCTTCTATTTAGGGATGCACGATATATCGGTGAACATATCGAAATCGGACGATATTAGCTAAAAATGCCCACATCGGTATCGGCCGATGTCTATAGTTTAACGCCGATGTGCAAAACAGATGTCAAAGCTGATGCGCATACCTATATAACGGAGGTACATGACGTAATGGCGTCATGTAAAATCTGGCCCTACACATGCAACACAGCATTCCTAAGTTAGCCCACAATGTCTGCCGTGTGGAACAAGCAGTCAACAAGTCAAGCAGTCATTTGAAAGAGTAAGAACATTTCAGCGAGACAAATCAAAGGCGAAATCGATTAAAGCCAAGATAATGGAATTCATTGCCCTTGACAATCAACCGTTCTCTGTCATCGGTGATGTTTGCTTTCGCCGACTGGTTGAGCACCGGTACACACTACCAAGTGCGTTATTTTTCAGATGTTGCCCTGCCGGAGTTACACAGTAATAGCGTCACTGCTATTAGCTTCACAACATACATACTATGGAACGCCGTTTGGGTCTTTGCGTGTTTAACCTGTTGAGTGTAGGGGGCAGTATTTTGATGTTTGGATGAAAAGCGTACCCAAATGAAACTGCCTATTTCTCAGGCCCAGAATATGCATATATTGTCAGATTCGGATAAAAAAACTCTAAAGTTTCCAAAACTGTCAAAATATTGTCTGTGAGTATAACAGAACTGATATTGCAGGCGAAAACCCGAGGAAAATCCAACCCGGAGGTGCTGTTTTTCCTGAAAGCTCTCTGTTCCATTGCCTGCCTTCGCTCCATTTAAAGGGATATCAACCCGATTCCTTTTCCTATGGCTTCCACATGTTGTGAACAGTCTTTAGACATATTTTCAGGCTTTTATTTTGAAAAATGAGCGAGAAAGTTCACATCGCGTCATTGGATGGCTGGGTGCCAGCAGCGTTTTGCATGCGCAACAGTGTGGAGCAGACATTTTCTCTCTCTCTCCTATTGAAAAAGCTACAGTCCGGTTGAAATATTATTGATTATATATTGTAAAAACAACCTGAGGATTGATTATAAAAAACGTTTGACATGTTTCTACGAACTTTACGGATACTATTTGGAATTTTCGTCTACCCCATCGTGACCTGCTCGAGCCTGTGGATTTCTGAACATAACGCGCCAACCAAATGGAGGTATTTTGGATATCAAAATAATCTTTATGGAACAAAAGGAACATTTATTGTGTAACTGGGAGTCTCGTGAGTGCAAACATCCGAAGATCAAAGGTAAGCGATACATTTTATTGCTTTTCTGACTTTCGTGACCAATCTACTTGGCTGCTAGCTGTTTGTAATGTTAGTCTGCTGAAAGAGATGTCCTTATATAAACGCTTGGTATGCTTTCGCCGAAAAGCTTTTTTGAAATCTGACATGCCAGGTGGATTAACAACAAGCTAAACTGTGTTTTGCTATATTGCACTTGTGATTTCATGAATGAAAATTTAAATATTTTTAATATTAGAATTTGGCGCTCTGCAATTCAGCGGATGTTGACGAAAATGATCCCGCTAATGGGATGCGTGCATCAAGAAGTTAAAAAGATACAGAAGCACTGTCAAAGCTGTACAAAAAAAGTCTGCATACAAGCAAACACTGGCCACGAACTATATGTTTTTAATACCGCGTTGGTAAAAAAGCAGAATTTGTTTGACCGCATCTTCTGGGGTAGCTATCTTTAACTTGGTACCTAGCTAGCACCAATACAACCAGCCTAAAAACAATGCCCAGTAGAAACTGCAGTCATTTTCATTATTCTTAGCAATGATTTAGGAATCCTTGTGAGTAAGTATTAGCTAAATTGGAACTTATTGTTTGTCTATTGAAATTGAACTTCAGTTCATGAAAATAAATAGCTAGTACACTACTTAACCCTGTTGCCCAATGCTAACGTTATAAGCAGCCAGCAAGCTTCATCTGGCTAGTGATGCTCAACCAGACCGGGTGATGTGTTGTGAAGCTAGCCACAATACGGATTAGGCACAATAGTGGAATTTGCGGTTTGCCTTCAAAATAAGAGTTTGTCATTGACAGTGATGCATATGAATACAAATAGTAGAATTATGCCATACTTTTATTTTGAAGGCTAAATGCAAAGTCCACTGTTGTGGCTAATCCTTGTGGCTAGCTTCATATAGATGAAGCTGCCCACCATTAATCAAATAAGAACTGTCTTATAAATGAGGGTTATTTTAGATGATGACACCTAGCTATATAGTTAGCTATCTAAAAAATATTGTCATTTTGCTATGTTTTTGGGGAAAACCATTGTTTGCATCCATGAGCTAGCTAGCTTTTTTTTAATGGTGCGCCAGACAACTTTACCAGCATCATAGCATACGTATCGATGAATCGTTGTGAAATATGAAATACGAGTGATAGTGTTTAAGAACTACGTAAAACAATTATGAGCGTGTTAAATTGTGACGTGCAGTCATATTAAGGTCCTGATTGGTCAACAAGCTTAATTGACACTTCAAATAGCGTTATTTGACACGTCAAATAGTGTTAAATAGTATATTTTGTTGACATGCAAGGACCAAAACGGCATTCCATAGCAAAGACACAAATGACGTTCCATAGAAATCCTGGTTGAGAATAAAACGACTGAACAAATGAACAACAAAACAGCACAGCAAATAAGTGAAAGAAATAGGTTTTGATTATGTTTTACTGGTAATGGGGACATACGTAAATGCCAACAAAATAACTTTTTGGTCAGTGTGGTGTTTGTCTGTAACCTTTATTTAACTAGGCAAGTCAGATAAGAACAAATTCTTATTCACAATGACGGCCTTCCCGGCCAAACCCTGACGACGCTGGGTCAATTGTGAGCACAATCACGGCCGGATGTGATACAGCCTGGATTTGAACCAGGGAATGTAGTGACTTCTCTCGCACTGAGATGAAGTGCCTTACACCGCTGCGTCTATGTGTGTGGGTTAACTATTTAACTCTATAAGAATACTTAAAAGGCTGCAAAAATGTTAAATATCGGTATCAGGTTTTTTTGGCAAGGAAAATATCGGTATCGGCCAAAAATGTCATATCGGTGCATCACTACTTGGGTTCCGTGACTATTAAATACAGAGTTGGAGGCTATCTGTTGCCTAGGTTACCCCCTCAGATGGGTGACAGGGGAGAAAAGTTGAATAACACCCATACAGACTAGAACAGAACCCACGTCATCAACTACTGATGAAGGAGAGCCTGACAAAGCAAGAGAAAGAGAGGCAGAGAGATAAATAGAAGTGAGAGGTGAGAAATAGAGAAGAGAGGGATGGTGATGAAAATGATTTAAAAGCCACTCCTTTCATTTCAACTCTTCTCCTCTGAGTGCAGAGAGAGACAGTCTGTCAGAGGCTAGATCATCTGTCAACAGCTCATCTGTAGGGCACAGAACATTCTCTCCCAAACACGGAGAGAGTAAGTGAATGAGTGACTGCCTGTGTGTGTTTGAGAGAGAGAGAGCGAGAAGGGAGTCATATAGTGCTGAGTGATTCGTGCTTTTTAAGGTCGGTTTTCAGTTTTGATTAGTTGGGTTGAATGCTGTAACAGAATAAACCAATGAAGTCCCATGATGGTAGTTACTGCCCATTGCTGCTTATCACGAATAAACCATCAGTTATGTAATGGTGAGTCGGGAGCAGGTGAAACGGTTTAATAAAACAACAAAACGACACTAACATAAAGCAGAATGCCAATACACAAGAACAATACCAACTGGTGAGTGAACATGGGAGAGTGACATATAAAGGGGAGGGAATGATGAAGGTAATGGAGTCCAGGTGTGAATCATAATGTGAATCATAATGATTCACAGGTGCGCGTAATGATGAGTGCCAGGTGTACATAATGATGAATCCCAGGACCGGTGGTTAGAACTCTGGCGACCTCCTACGCCAGAGGGGAGAAGCAGGTGCAGATGTGACAGTCACATTACTACAATATTTCAGTTGTTGTGTATATTGAATTGGTTTTATTTGATGACTTTATTATTTCATTACAAGTCCTCATCTCTACAACTGCTGCCTTTGCTGTCTGACAAAATCGCTATTTTAGTAGTTCTTTAAAGTAAATAAGGCATACTTTATGAATATTTTTTTGCTGAATACCAACTATCAATCACTTAGCTCATGTATTTTCAGGTAGATACCTCGCAAAGCAACAGTTGCTCTCTATATCACTTCACGATCATGCATTTTCCTGTCTCTTCCGTAGCGGGCATAAAACAAACACAGACCGGACAAGTAGATGCGCAATGGATTATTGTCATTGTAGTTAATTACCACATTTTATGCGCTAAACTATGTGGAATATTGGCCTGTTGGAAACTACGACTCCCTTCTACATCACACAGTTCAGGCTGGATCTGATTTACCTCTAGAGAAACGGTGCAATGTGCACATTGAGCTCACAGAAGAAGAAAAAACGAACTAAATGTAATTAAAATAACTGAACCGAGGTCGGTCAAATAGTTGTTTAATAAACAAAAAAATAACCAAAATATCTAGAATCACAGCACATACAAAGAGAGGAGAGAAAAGAGGGAAAACAAGTTCTAGACTCCAGATTCGTTGACCTCACAGCAGAACACCTCAGAGCTAGATTTAAACCTAAAAACACTGACCCAAAAGTTAAAGTGTTTCAGGAAGAGTGTCTTAACCAACAGGAACATCCAAAACACATTCATCATCATCATCATCATCATCACATCCCTACATGAATAGAGAATCAAGTATTGAGTATAGTGTCACCCCCGATATACACACACACTTCATATACAGTAGTTACAGCCAGACAGGTCGTGTCTTTAGCGTAAGTTTTTAAAATTGTTTTCTGATGAAATTCTGCAGTCTAACCAATAATGCACTGAAATATTGGAAAGGCTGCTTCATTTCTCTCACACACAACAATCAGACTTCACAACATGGTTGGAGACATTTGTTCAATCAGAAGCGTTATTCACGGTCCCAGTGGCTCTACTGTCTATGTGTAAACAGTGTGACTGATCATGGTCTGCTGTCTCCAAGCTGCAGCAGGGAGACCCTCTCCAGGTTTCAGTCTGCAGTAGGCAATACAGTCAGTCTATCCCCCTCCCTCCTCCTCTCCAGGTTTCAGTCTGCAGTCCAGTTTCAGTCTGCAGTAGGCAATACAGTCAGTCTATCCTCCTCCCTCCTCCTCTCCAGGTTTCAGTCTGCAGTAGACAACACAGTCAGTCCCTCCTCCCTCCTCTCTCCAGGTTTCAGTCTGCAGTAGGCAATACAGTCAGTCTATCCTCCTCCCTCCTCCTCTCCAGGTTTCAGTCTGCAGTAGACAACACAGTCAGTCTATCCTCCTCCCTCCTCCTCTCCAGGTTTCAGTCTGCAGTAGACAACACAGTCAGTCTATCCTCCTCCCTCCTCCTCTCCAGGTTTCAGTCTGCAGTAGACAACACAGTCAGTCTATCCTCCTCCCTCCTCCTCTCCAGGTTTCAGACTGCAGTAGACAACACAGTCAGTCTATCCTCCTCCTCCTCCTCTCCAGGTTTCAGTCTGCTCCAGGTTTCAGACTGCAGTCGACAGACACAGTCAGTCTATCCTCCTCCCTCCTCCTCTCCAGGTTTCAGTCTGCAGTCAGACTCCAGGTTTCAGTCTGAGAACAGTCAGTCTACCAGGTTTCAGTCTGCAGGACAACACAGTCAGTCTATCCTCCTCCCTCCTCCTCTCCAGGTTTCAGACAGGGCAACACAGTCAGTCTATCCTCCCTCTCTCCTCACCACATGGGAGCCTGCCAGACACTGCACTGCACTGCACAATATACTGTCAAAACAAAGAGACTAGGAGGGCTAGCTAGCTAAGTAATATGAGACTAGGAGGGCTAGCTAGCTAAGTAATATGAGACTAGGTGGGCTGGCTAGCTAAGTAATAAGAGACTAGGAGGGCTAGCTAGCTAAGTAATAAGAGACTAGGAGGGCTGGCTTGCTAAGTGATGTGAGACTAGGAGGGCATTCGATATCATTTGGCAGCATCTCCAATATACATGTCATGGTAAAGCCTAAGTGATCCGATTAGCATTTTAACTTTACACTCTCTCTCTCTGCAGCATTTTGTCTCCCTCTAGATTCAGCCCTACCAGACTAGCAACACTCTGTTTCACACTATGCTCCATGGTCTCCTTGACAACAGAAACCTGATGGGGCTAGCACTGCAGCTAGGACAGGGGCACCATCCCCCACACACGTGCACATACACAGGTACGCACAGAGACACACACACACACACGTGCATATACGCAGATACGCACACGTGTACCGTGCACACACACAGAGGCATATGCACAAACACACATCTCTGAACTGTAAATTATCACACATAAAAACCCAGCATAGGTAGGCCAACCATAATAATCTGGAAAATGAATTTAAAAAATGGATTTACAATCCTTGTGACACATGCTGTGTGCTGCACGCTCCCTGGCCTGGGTAATCCTCTATAATATCACAACACAGAAGGATGGAGGATGCACAGGATTAGTTACAGCTACAGCCGTTGTAGAGTAAAAACCTATGGTGATTTCTGGACCGGAACAAGGCCTTCTTTTAAAGCCATTGTGTAATTGAACTCGGAGTTCCAGCGACCACTCTATTCCAACACAGTGACTATAATTAACTAACTAACTAACTAACACTAAGGACTGGCTTCTCGGACACAGATTAAGCCTGACCATGCTTTTTAGTCCAGGACGAGGTTTAAGGAATGTTTCCCAAACTCAGTCCTCGGGATCCCAAGGGCTTCATGTTTTGTTTTTTGCCCTTACACTACACAGCTGATTCAAATGATCAAAGCTAGATGATTAGTTGATTATTTAAATCAGCTGTGTAGTGTTAGGGTAAAAACCAAAGCATGCATTGAAGAAGTGTTTACTTACTGTGCTTGAGTCATGTGTTGGTTGTTCCATGTATTCAATGTGTTTATTGTAAGCTGCAGCAGAAGAGTCGTCTCAGATAAATGACTAGAAGGTAAATATAAAGGCAACTGAGCATTTTAGAAGTCTGAGGGGTTTAGACCCCACTGAGGAACTGAACACTGCATCGCCTTAACAATGCAACTGGGTCAGAGGAATCATCAGATAGTGGTGTGTGAACCAACACACAGTAAAGTATCATCAGATGACTCACATACATTCACACTGGGATAATCTCCCCTTACGGACGCGAACGTACACACACACACACACTGTATTAACGGGAGTAGACTGCAAAACCAACCCTAGGCTCACTTCTCAGCCCTCACCTACCTCATCCCCTTTCTGTATCTGATCCGGTCACACAATCACTCCTTCTGTTGTTGACCTGGAGTCACCATGAGCTATTGGGTTGACCATCATTCAGTGTACCAGACAACTCTGTGGTCTGTTCATTTCTCTGAGAGCCCATTGTTTTCAAACACATCAGATGACACCTCAGGCCTCTCTGTGGACAGTTCTGTAATGGGCTAAAACTTAGCATACCAACAGTTGAAAAACAGTCATAAAGAAATCATCTGATTGAGATTCAGGGTATTCTAACCAAATCCAATACCACTTAGCCCTACACATCTACTACAAAGAAAGTCATGGGAATAAAGTCAATCGAACGTGACACAAATGTAGTGAACGGAGACAGTGCAACACCACAATCAAAGTTCCCTCTAGGAAAAATAAAGATAGTCTATTCTATAGAAAAAAAAGCTCCCTTAAAGGCAAATGTAAAAAATAAATACAAATAAAAGTTAGAGGGAGATAAGTGTTTACTAATTGGTTTATTTTCCTCTGTCTTTATTACTACAAAACATAGAAACACATCATTTTCACATACAGTATGTTGATGTCGGGAGTGGTGCTGGAGATGAAGAATATGAAGTAGAATTATGTTACATTTCTCGTTAACATAGCCTATAATTCAGCCATTGCTGAATCCTCAACATGGCGTGTGTGAAATAACTAACTAACTATCATGACTTATCAAAGAGTTGACAGGACCCTGTACTTTCAAGGGCTGAGGGCTCCAGAGGTTGAATATACACACCAGCTGGGCTGATCTATAAAGGCCCTCGCTACGGAGGTGCCAGCCAGAGCTAATACATTCAGAGAGATTCCTCCTTTATTTCCTCTTCTATCCCCTCTTTTCTCTAACCTCTGAGAAATTCACACCATTCTGTAGTTCTATTCCGTAATCTGTCAGTCCAGGCACCAGACAGTAACAGGTCGTTCTCGGTTTGTCCCACAGACACTTGTGGATAGACAACGTCCATACAACACAGCCTGTGTGTCTGTGGATGGGGCACAGACTGTCCCTGTCTCTGTGCCCCTAATGCTCCCAGGCCCTCAGCTAATGTAACTCACCATTGTGTGGAGAGTTGAAAGATCAATTAGACAAATGTAGTATTATCATGAAACTGACAGCTAGGATGCCCCGAGGCTATTTATTTACAAATATACTGAGGATATGACAAGAAAACATGGCCATAACAGTCTCCTTTCTCATGTATTCTGATGTAAAAGACTATCGACTAATGAAAATAGATCCACCTCAGTGAAATGAAACAACAATAAAAGCTTCTACTCAGCTCAATTCCAATGCCTTCCAGTTCATTTGTGTATTACATGTCAATACGTTGATAGCAAATCCTTGCTTTTCTGCAGAGTGCAATTCAACAGAAATTATTCACACATAAGCAACACATTACTGACATACATTCACAATGACACTATAGACAAAAAAACTAAATAGATAGTCACAAACAACAAATATTATTGTTGGTAAAAATGTATTTTCAAATAACAAAGATGCAGTAAAAATTTCAAGGGAGCTTTAGGTCGCAAATAAGGGGAGATTTAGGGAAATTCACAAACCTTCTCCAGCTTTTCAAAGTGCTCCCGCAGGAATTTCATAGGACGCTCAGGCTTGGCGATGCACAGGTTGACAATGCACTCTTTGAGGATCTGCTGGATGTTGTGCTTCTGCACGAACACTTCACAGCCCTTCAGACTCTCGTCTTCTTCCAGATTAGGGGAGGAGGAGGTGGCCATGTTATTTTACTGGTTTATCTGCAGAGAGGGGGAGAGGAGGGGTGGTTGAGGAGAGAGGAGATGAAGGGAGAAGAGAAGGAGAGAAGAGGAGGGGAGAAGAGAGGGGAGGAGGCGAGAGGAGAGGTGGAAAGAGGAGAGGAGGAAAGAGCAGGGGAGGTTGAGGAGAGAGCAGACACAGGAAGAAGAGGAGAGAAGAGGAAGGGGTGGGGAGGGGGAGACGAGAGGTGGAAAGAGGAGGAGGGGAGAGGGGAGAGGGGAAAAGAGGAAAAGATGAGAAGAGTTGAGTAGAGGAGAGGAGGGGTGGAGGGGAGGGGAGAAGAGGAAATGATGAAGAGTAGAAGGGGAGAGAGATAAAAAGAGAGTGAGAGAAAGAAGAGTAGGGGAGAAGAGGAGAGGTTGTCAGAATGAGGAGAAATATCAGCCCCTGGTTGTTTGTGTGTCTGTCTCTGTCAGTTTTTCTTTAAATGTGATAGGGGCTGGATCTCCAAACTACAATAGACAGAGGCCTATTAATTAATAAGGCTTGTTGATGACCACAGACACTTAGTCTACTAGATTATCAAAGCAATACCTTGACATGATCAAATCATACTTCAGTACCTGTTGCAGGTGTAATGCATAGTTGCAGGTGTAATGCATAGTTACAGTCACACTATCTAGAGGAGCATATTGTTTATTGTCACCTCAATCTATTTCCACCTTTACATAGCCTAGCCCACATCAGCAACACTGTCAAATAAAGGATGCATTCTCAAATCATGTGGTTTTTAAACTATGTAATATCTTCTGACAACAAGGTAGTCTGTAATGGAATAATATGTAAAGACAGTCAGATTAGGGACAGAGATAGCTATACAAAGCCTCCGCAAATTCACTTCCGCTATTTAAATTACAAGGAAACATCACGGTTGATGTGTTACTGTAGCTAGCCTCTGAAACTAGCTACTACATAGCTGGCTATCAAGCTTAAAACTAAGTAGGCTAACGTTAGCTAGCTATCATAAACCCATAACCTCCATATTCCCATGGAGGATGACTGTATGACTGTAAGGCAGCTAGCTTATCATTGGCCTCAATGTCTAACATTTAAAATTGGCAAGCTAGCTATTATATCATTTTCTGTGAAAATCAAATGTTTCCTAAGTAGCACCACTAGAGCACCTGTTTAAGTGTTTCCGGGCACGAGTCTATCTTTCATGTCTCTCACATAAGATGACAACCAAATCACAACCATGGCTAAACAAAAAGCAATATTCAAGCCTAGTTGCATATGCTGATAAATACGTCAACACGTTGAGGTTTTGCCAGATAAGATATTCGTTGTGCCATTCAGTTTCTTACCGTTATTTTCCGGGGATGCTCAGAGGTTCTTGGATACGGATGTTGTTTGCAAGGTAGGCTACTCTGTAGCTAGAGAAGATGCTCTGCCGCTGCTGGGTTGCTTCTTTCGCTGGGGCTCGCTCTGCGTCTGTCTCAATGACGTCAATCTGTCACTTTTTATTCAGCCGCAAAGCAACTGAATAAAGAGGCCAGCAACAAGCTTACAATCCTTTCACTCATTTCAAATGTTTAAATAATTATGTGCCGTGGCGTTCCTTATGTGGATGTCCACATCATCGTGTCATGTTCAATACACCAGTTTCATAAGAAGAGGGCAGGTGTTGGTTTGTTTTTCTCAGCAGTATCAGACAGAGAAAAGGTTATCTGACAGACGACACTGACAGACCTGACCTGCTCCTGATCTGCTCATGCAGAGAAAGCACCACATTGCAATTTTCTGCCCATTTGTTATGAGGCTTAGTTATGAGGCTGTGATGCAAAGTCCATCATTGGGCTCTGCAAGTTGTGTTACTGACAGACTTAATAAAATATCATAATCCTAACCTAAAGAAGAATGTGATATGAAAGCATAATATTTCAACTATGTTATACTACAGTTATTATATTGTTATAGTATAAGTGATACTATTTATATTATAAGATATATATATATATATTTCATCATGCTATTCAACATACACATCAATGACTCTCTGTAATAAAAATACATTATGTCAAATCTTTATTCCATATATGTAGATTAATTTCCACTGCATTACATGAAACTGCGTAGTTGTCAATAAAGTTTTCAATGTTTCAATTAGAGTTATCGTAAAGCAAGTATGTTTGTCTCAACGCTGATCGTTGCCATATCAACAGTGAAAATGGCAACAACTATGGCGGCCGGTGAAGAACGTGCTGCTTCTGAAGTTTTGAGAGCGCTTGCTCGACATCTAAACTGTCTCAACGAAGACAGCAAAACCACAAGAAAACGAGCGCTTGAAGCAATCAAAAGAGAAACGATTGATAAAGGGCTTTCGAGCGGCGTGTTGCAGGAGGTTTTCACGTGTCTGCTGAAGTCGCTCCTGAAATGCCTGTCAGATCCTATGGAAAGATGCAGAGAGACTGCCATACACATGCTTGGAGATTTTATTCGGTGTGTTCCTCAACCGGAGGATTCGTTGCCTTATCTCATGCCCGCTTTGACGCAGCGGCTCGGCGGGAAAGAGATCCTGGAGCCCGCGGAGGAACTTAGGCTGTCCATGGTGGAGGTTCTGACTCTCACAGTGGAGGTGTGTGGCAGGCACCTAGCTCCCTACCTCGACGATATGATGAAGATATTGCAGAGAACTATTGTCGACCCTTTCCCAGACGTCAAAAGGGAGAGTTGCAAATGCACTGTTCATTTTGCAAAAAGTATACCAGGTAAGATGGTTGAGAATATAATGTGTGTATTCTTGTTAGCCCACACATCAGGCTAACTAGTTAGTTAGCTAGTTATCTTATAGGGTTGCCATGGTTGCACATTGTATGGACACCTGACCAAGCTGTGTCAGAGTGGTTGTTTTTTGTGGCTCTAAGTTTTTTTTGTACACACTCCAAAGCTCTCCCAGGTTGTCATTTAATATAAATATGAATTATTAATTAAGTTAATTGAAATAAAGACAATGGGACAAAAACAATCATTTGTTTCTCTGTGATTTGCATGCCCTACAGAGCTAGCTATGTATGGTCTCTCTGAATACATGTATAACCATTGAATGTATTGATAAGATTCAGGAAATCATACCCTAATTTATACTGTGGCATGAAGTGACAGTCACCTTGCATTCATCTTGTTTGAAATGCTTCTCTCTCTCTATCCCCAGAACATTTCCACATGCAGGCAGAGAGCCTGGTCAAGCCCCTGATGCAGACCGTCTCCCACCAGCATTCCCGTGTGCGTGTGTCCACCATCGAAGCCACTGGAGCGGTCATCCAGTACGGCACGGGAAGAACGTGGACGATGTGCTCTCTCACCTGGCACAGAGGCTGTTTGACGACTCACCACAGGTTGGCTCTGCCAAATCTGGCAGATAATTCTCAAATACTCCTAGTGACATTTAGTGTTAATGATTAGACTAATTCTGTTATTACGGAGTTAATCTAGATTCTTATTTTCCTTGTTAGATAAATGTGGTATAAATGTTTGTCTTACCAAAATAAACAAACTGATCAATCTTATTTTTTTTTATTTTACTAGGAAAGTCAGTTAAGAACAAATTCTTATTTTCAATGACGGCCTAGGAACAGTAGGTTAACTGCCTGTTCAGTGGCAGAACGACAGATTTGTACCTTGTCAGCTCGGGGATTTGAACTTGCAACCTTTCGGTTACTAGTCCAACGCTCTAACCACTAGGCTACACTGCCTGCCGCCCTCAATCCAACATATTAACAAAGGCTGCTTTTCTTTTACACCAACAATTACTGCAGTGGTTCCCAAACTGTGGGCACATGAGGGGTCGGCGGGGGTCTTACTGCAGTGGTTCCCAAACTGGGGGCACATGAGGGGTCGGCGGGGGTCTTACTGCAGTGGTTCCCAAACTGGGGGCACATGAGGGGTCGGAGGGGGTCTTACTGCAGTGGTTCCCAAACTGGGGGCACATGAGAGTGCGGCGGGGGTCCTCCCCAGCCCTCCAATATAAAAAAATATATATACAGGGGGGCAAAAAAGTATTTAGTCAGCCACCAATTGTGCAAGTTCTCCCACTTAAAAAGATGAGAGGCCTGTAATGTTCATCATAGGTACACTTCAACTATGACAGACAAAATGAGAAAAAAAATCCAGAAAATCACATTGTAGGATTTTTTAATGAATTTATTTGCAAATTATGGTGGAAAATAAGTATTTGGTCACCTACAAACAAGCAAGATTTCTGGCTCTCACAGACCTTGTACCTTCTTCTTTAAGAGCCTCCTCTTGTCCTCAACTCGTTACCTGTATTAATGGCACCTGTTTGAACTTGTTTTCAGTATAAAGGACACCTGTCCACAACCTCAAACAGTCACACTCCAAACTCCACTATGGCCAAGACCAAAGAGCTGTCAAAGGACACCAGAAACAAAATTGTAGACTTGCACCAGGCTGGGAAGACTGAATCTGCAATAGATAAGCAGCTTGGTTTGAAGAAATCAACTGTGGGAGCAATTATTAGGAAATGGAAGACATATAAGACCACTGATAATCTCCCTCGATCTGGGGCTCCACGCAAGATCTCACCCCGTGGGTTCAAAATGATCACAAGAACGGTGAGCAAAAATCCCAGAACCACACAGGGGACCTAGTGAATGACCTGCAGAGAGCTGGGACCAAAGTAACAAAGCCTACCATCAGTAACACACTACGCCGCCAGGGACTCAAATCCTGCAGTGCCAGACGTATCCCCCTGCTTAAGCCATTACATGTCCAGGCCCGTCTGAAGTTTGCTAGAGAGCATTTGGATGATCCAGAACAAGATTGGGAGAATGCCAGATGAAACCAAAATATAACTTTTTGGTAAAAACTCAACTCGTCGTGTTTGGAGGACAAAGAATGCTGAGTTGCTTTCAAAGAACACCATACCTACTGTAAAGCATGGGGGTGGAAACATCATGCTTTGGGGCTGTTTTTCTGCAAAGGGACCAGGACAACGGATCCGTGTAAAGGAAAGAATGAATGGGGCCATGTATCGTGAGATTTTGAGTGAAAACCTCCTTCCATCAGCAAGGGCATTGAAGATGAAACATGGCTGGGTCTTTCAGCATGACAATGATCCCAAACACACCGCCCGGGCAACAAAGGAGTGGCTTCGTAAGAAGCATTTCAAGGTCCTGGAGTGGCCTAGCCAGTCTCCAGATCACAACCCCATAGAAAATCTTTGGAGGGAGTTGAAAGTCTATGTTGCCCAGCAACAGCCCCAAAACATTACTGCTCTAGAAGAGATCTGCGTGGAGGAATGGGCCAAAATACCAGCAACAGTGTGTGAAAACGTTTGACCTCTGTCGTTGCCAACAAAGGGTATTTTACAAAGTATTGAGAAACTTTTGTTATTGACCAAATAATAATTTTCCACCATAATTTGCAAATAAATTCATTAAAAATCCTACAATGTGATTTTCTGGAATTTTCTTTTCTTCTCATTTTGTCTGTCATAATTGAAGTGTACCTATGATGAGAATTACAGGCGTCTCTCATCTTTTTAAGTGGGAGAACTTGCACATTTGGTGGCTGACTAAATACCTTTTTGCCCCACTGTATATAAATAAATATATATATATATATGTATGTATGTATTTGGATTTTTTTTAAAGCCCGGCTTTTAACTTACTCTTGAAAGTTGTGACAATAGAATGCACAAGGTACATTTTTGAAATTGGGTAGTGCATCATCAGTTCCTCTTGTCATGTCAGTCATTGCATAACTTAAGAGCTATTTATAACTTGTCAGAAATATCCAGATCAACTAGCCCATGTCAGCTAACGTTTTTTTTATTTAGCCCATTGATATTGTTATTTTTTTGTCACTCAAATATCACATGAATACACATTAGACATGGCAGAATGTCTATAATTGCAAGAACATTTGCTTTAAAACTGCAACATTTTCTTTGCACCCCATGACAAAATGTGTGTAATTGTAGGAAATATGCTTTAAACCTGCAACATTTTCTACACCAACATGGGGGGTGTTAACAGTTTGTGTCGTGAACAGTACCTGTGTCCATAGAAATAGACGTGGTGTCTGCGCAGGGGGGCTCGGGATGTTCCCCAAGGCTGGAAGGGAGGCACAGAGTGAAACACTTTGAGAACCCCTTAATTACTACAGTACCATACAAGGTGTTTTCCTCACTTAAGAAACCGTTTTGTTTCATCCCACTTCTCTCTCCTCCAGGTGAGAAAAGCTGTGACTGTGGTTGTTGGTGACTGGCTGCTCCACCTGCGAGACAGATACTCCTACTTCCACAAGCTCATCCCCCTCCTACTGAGCAGCCTCAGCGATGACATCCCAGAGATAAGGTACCTATTATATAGGGCTGAATTGACTGCTATTTCGGATTGAAGGCCGTCAATTCAGGAAGTGATTTTAATTCAAAATTCAATTTGTTTTAAACTTTTGAAATAAATAGCTTCTACTCCTTGAAAATAGATGCCGTTTTTTCCAATTTTGAATTGTAATTTGAGTTTACCTGAATTAACTGCCTTTAATTCAAAAGACTGACCCAGTCCTTAACCACCCTGCCTTTGATACCAACCATTCACTCACTCTGTCAGACTTAGGAAATATGCAGCCACAAATACACATATTGTATCTGCTTTGCTTGTGCAGATTACTGTAGATACCTACTTATACAGTAGGTTTGGTGTGATAGAGGGAATAGTAGCAGCCAACAAGGCTGGGCTTTTGTGTTTGTACATTGCGTGGTTATGGCATGGGTTTGAATCCTGGGTCTGCCGTGGCAGGGATGGACATGCATTATCATTATTTGTCTCTCTCCCTTCTAGTCAACAAGCTGCTGACCTGTGGAGGCAGACAGGCGCTCTGTGGGAGCAGGAGAATGAGGATGACCTGAAGGACAAGATGGACTTCCTCCTGACCCCACCTGACCTCTACCCTGCTGGAGGTGAGTTAACTCCATCACTACTACTGCAGAGAGATGAAACAATATACCATTTTTAAAAAGGATTTTTTTTTTTACCCATTTTTCTCCCCAATTTTGTGGTATCCAATTGGTAGTTACAGTCTTGTCTCATCTGTGCAACTCCCGTACGGACTCGAGAGAGGCGAAGGTCGAGAGCCGTGCGTCTTCCGAAACACAACCCAACCAAGCCGCACTGCTTCTTGACAGAATGCCCACTTAACCCGGAAGCCAGCCGCACCAATGTGTCGGCGGAAACACAGTAAACCCGGCGACCATGTCAGCGTGCATTGGGCCCGGTCCACCACAGGAGTCACTAGTGCCCGATGGGACAAGGACATCCCTGGCAAAACTCTCCCCGAACACGGACGACGCTGGGCCAATTGTGTGCCGCCCCATGGGTCTCCCGGTAGCGGCCGGCTATGACAGAGCCTGGACTCTAACCCGGGATCTCTAGTGGCACAGCTAGCACTGCGATGCAGTGCCTTAGACCACTGCACCACTCGGAGGCCCGAAACAACAATGTACCATTGCGCCGCTCAATTGACATAGAAAGTGAATACAGGATCTTTGGTTGGTGCAAAAAAAAAGTATTTACAGGGTTAAGTTTCTCACACAAAGAAGGCCAGACAAGAAGAACAAATCATTAAAGAAATATATTGGATTTTGTCTCCTGCAGAGAGATACAAGGCCTTCAGTGAATGTAGCCCATTGAGGAAAGGTTAGTTAGTTACTGTCCCATGTAGTGTGTTGTCTTGATTACAATAATGAAGAAGAAAGTTGATCAGTGCATTGATACAGCCTGAAGAACATCAGTGTAAACCGTGTGATTTGTTGTTGTGGCCTTCTCTGTACAGCCGCCTCCTCCTCCACCGATCTAGTTATGTATGTACTCCTTCCACTGAAAGTAGGTCAGACGCAGCGTGGGGTTCAGCTGCCTTTATTAATAAGAACTGTGAGGGCTTGATGTTCTGAGGGCTGTATCTGAGGGCTGATGTATCTGAGGGCTTGATGTATCTGAGGGCATGATGTATCTGTCTGAGGGCATGATGTATCTGAGGGCATGATGTATCTGTCTGAGGGCATGATGATCTGTCTGAGGGCATGATGTATCTGAGGGCATGATGTATCTGTCTGAGGGCATGATGTATGATGTCTGAGGGCATGATGTATCTCATGATGTATCTGAGGGCATGATGTATCTGAGGGCATGATGTATCTGTCTGAGGGCATGATGTATCTGAGGGCATGATGTATCTGTCTGAGGGCATGATGTATCTGTCTGAGGGCATGATGTATCTGTCTGAGGGCATGATGTATCTGTCTGAGGGCATGATGTATCTGAGGGCATGATGTATCTGTCTGAGGGCATGATGTATCTGAGGGCATGATGTATCTGTCTGAGGGCATGATGTATCTGTCTGAGGGCATGATGTATCTGTCTGAGGGCATGATGTATCTGTCTGAGGGCATGATGTATCTGAGGGCATGATGTATCTGTCTGAGGGCATGATGTATCTGTCTGAGGGCATGATGTATCTGAGGGCATGAGGGCATGATGTATCTGAGGGCATGATGTCTGAGGGCATGATGTGTCTGAGGGCATGATGTATCTGTCTGAGGGCATGATGTATCTGTCTGAGGGCATGATGTATCTGTATCTGAGGGCAT
The DNA here is from genome assembly GCF_036934945.1 of Oncorhynchus masou masou. Classification (NCBI taxonomy): domain Eukaryota; kingdom Metazoa; phylum Chordata; class Actinopteri; order Salmoniformes; family Salmonidae; genus Oncorhynchus; species Oncorhynchus masou. Next base: position 211,905 of record NW_027014594.1, on the reverse strand, counting down.
GATGTATCTGTCTGAGGGCATGATGTATCTGAGGGCATGATGTATCTGTCTGAGGGCATGATGTATCTGTCTGAGGGCATGATGTATCTGTCTGAGGGCATGATGTATCTGTCTGAGGGCATGATGTATCTGAGGGCATGATGTATCTGTCTGAGGGCATGATGTATCTGAGGGCATGATGTATCTGTCTGAGGGCATGATGTATCTGTCTGAGGGCATGATGTATCTGTCTGAGGGCATGATGTATCTGTCTGAGGGCATGATGTATCTGAGGGCATGATGTATCTGTCTGAGGGCATGATGTATCTGTCTGAGGGCATGATGTATCTGAGGGCATGATGTATCTGTCTGAGGGCATGATGTATCTGTCTGAGGGCATGATGTATCTGTCTGAGGGCATGATGTATCTGTCTGAGGGCATGATGTATCTGTCTGAGGGCATGATGTATCTGTCTGAGGGCATGATGTATCTGAGGGCATGATGTATCTGAGGGCATGATGTATCTGAGGGCATGATGTATCTGTCTGAGGGCATGATGTATCTGTCTGAGGGCATGATGTATCTGAGGGCATGATGTATCTGAGGGCATGATGTATCTGAGGGCATGATGTATCTGAGGGCATGATGTATCTGAGGGCATGATGTATCTGAGGGCATGATGTATCTGAGGGCATGATGTATCTGAGGGCATGATGTATCTGCATGATGTATCTGAGGGCATGATGTATCTGTCTGAGGGCATGATGTATCTGAGGGCATGATGTATCTGTCTGAGGGCATGATGTATCTGTCTGAGGGCATGATGTATCTGTATCTGAGGGCATGATGTATCTGAGGGCATGATGTATCTGAGGGCATGATGTATCTGAGGGCATGATGTATCTGAGGGCATGATGTATCTGTCTGAGGGCATGATGTATCTGTCTGAGGGCATGATGTATCTGAGGGCATGATGTATCTGAGGGCATGATGTATCTGAGGGCATGATGTATCTGTCTGAGGGCATGATGTATCTGTCTGAGGGCATGATGTATCTGTCTGAGGGCATGATGTATCTGAGGGCATGATGTATCTGAGGGCATGATGTATCTGTCTGAGGGCATGATGTATCTGAGGGCATGATGTATCTGAGGGCATGATGTATCTGTCTGAGGGCATGATGTATCTGAGGGCATGATGTATCTGAGGGCATGATGTATCTGAGGGCATGATGTATCTGAGGGCATGATGTATCTGAGGGCATGATGTATATGTCTGAGGGCATGATGTATCTGAGGGCATGATGTATCTGTCTGAGGGCATGATGTATCTGTCTGAGGGCATGATGTATCTGTCTGAGGGCATGATGTATCTGTCTGAGGGCATGATGTATCTGGGGGCATGATGTATCTGAGGGCATGATGTATCTGTCTGAGGGCATGATGTATCTGTCTGAGGGCATGATGTATCTGAGGGCATGATGTATCTGTCTGAGGGCATGATGTATCTGAGGGCATGATGTATCTGTCTGAGGGCATGATGTATCTGTCTGAGGGCATGATGTATCTGAGGGCATGATGTATCTGAGGGCATGATGTATCTGAGGGCATGATGTATCTGTCTGAGGGCATGATGTATCTGTCTGAGGGCATGATGTATCTGAGGGCATGATGTATCTGGGGGCATGATGTATCTGTCTGAGGGCATGATGTATCTGAGGGCATGATGTATCTGTCTGAGGGCATGATGTATCTGAGGGCATGATGTATCTGAGGGCATGATGTATCTGTCTGAGGGCATGATGTATCTGAGGGCATGATGTATCTGAGGGCATGATGTATCTGTCTGAGGGCATGATGTATGCATGATGTATCTGTCTGAGGGCATGATGTATCTGAGGGCATGATGTATCTGTCTGAGGGCATGATGTATCTGAGGGCATGATGTATCTGTCTGAGGGCATGATGTATCTGAGGGCATCTGAGGGCATGATGTATCTGTCTGAGGGCATGATGTATCTGTCTGAGGGCATGATGTATCTGTCTGAGGGCATGATGTATCTGAGGGCATGATGTATCTGTCTGAGGGCATGATGTATCTGTCTGAGGGCATGATGTATCTGAGGGCATGATGTATCTGAGGGCATGATGTATCTGTCTGAGGGCATGATGTATCTGTCTGAGGGCATGATGTATCTGTCTGAGGGCATGATGTATCTGTCTGAGGGCATGATGTATCTGAGGGCATGATGTATCTGAGGGCATGATGTATCTGAGGGCATGATGTATCTGAGGGCATGATGTATCTGAGGGCATGATGTATCTGTCTGAGGGCATGATGTATCTGTCTGAGGGCATGATGTATCTGAGGGCATGATGTATCTGAGGGCATGATGTATCTGAGGGCATGATGTATCTCTGTATCTGAGGGCATGATGTATCTGTCTGAGGGCATGATGTATCTGAGGGCATGATGTGTCTGAGGGCATGATGTATCTGAGGGCATGATGTATCTGAGGGCATGATGTGTCTGAGGGCATGATGTATCTGTCTGAGGGCATGATGTATCTGAGGGCATGATGTGTCTGAGGGCATGATGTATCTGAGGGCATGATGTGTCTGAGGGCATGATGTATCTGTGATGTGTCTCTGATGTGTCTGAGGGCATGATGTATCTGTCTGAGGGCATGATGTATCTGTCTGAGGGCATGATGTATCTGGGGGCTGTATCTGAGGGCATGATGTATCTGTCTGAGGGCATGATGTATCTGAGGGCATGATGTATCTGTCTGAGGGCATGATGTATCTGAGGGCATGATGTGTCTGAGGGCATGATGTATCTGAGGGCATGATGTGTCTGAGGGCATGATGTGTCTGAGGGCATGATGTATCTGTCTGAGGGCATGATGTATCTGTCTGAGGGCATGATGTATCTGAGGGCATGATGTATCTGAGGGCATGATGTATCTGTCTGAGGGCATGATGTATCTGAGGGCTGATGTATCTGAGGGCATGATGTATCTGTCTGAGGGCATGATGTATCTGTCTGAGGGCATGATGTATCTGTCTGAGGGCATGATGTATCTGAGGGCATGATGTATCTGTCTGAGGGCATGATGTATCTGGGGGCATGATGTATCTGAGGGCATGATGTATCTGTCTGAGGGCATGATGTATCTGAGGGCATGATGTATCTGAGGGCATGATGTATCTGTCTGAGGGCATGATGTATCTGAGGGCATGATGTATCTGAGGGCATGATGTATCTGAGGGCTTGATGTATCTGAGGGCATGATGTATCTGTCTGAGGGCATGATGTATCTGTCTGAGGGCATGATGTATCTGAGGGCATGATGTATCTGAGGGCATGATGTATCTGAGGGCATGATGTATCTGTCTGAGGGCATGATGTATCTGAGGGCATGATGTATCTGAGGGCATGATGTATCTGTCTGAGGGCATGATGTATCTGAGGGCATGATGTATCTGATGTATCTGTCTGAGGGCATGATGTATCTGAGGGCATGATGTGTCTGAGGGCATGATGTATCTGAGGGCATGATGTATCTGAGGGCATGATGTATCTGAGGGCATGATGTATCTGAGGGCATGATGTATCTGTCTGAGGGCATGATGTATCTGTCTGAGGGCATGATGTATCTGTCTGAGGGCATGATGTATCTGTCTGAGGGCATGATGTATCTGAGGGCATGATGTATCTGAGGGCATGATGTATCTGTCTGAGGGCATGATGTATCTGAGGGCATGATGTATCTGAGGGCATGATGTATCTGTCTGAGGGCATGATGTATCTGTCTGAGGGCATGATGTATCTGTCTGAGGGCATGATGTATCTGTCTGAGGGCATGATGTATCTGGGGGCATGATGTATCTGAGGGCATGATGTATCTGTCTGAGGGCATGATGTATCTGAGGGCATGATGTATCTGAGGGCATGATGTATCTGTCTGAGGGCATGATGTATCTGAGGGCATGATGTATCTGTCTGAGGGCATGATGTATCTGAGGGCTTGATGTATCTGAGGGCATGATGTATCTGTCTGAGGGCATGATGTATCTGTCTGAGGGCATGATGTATCTGAGGGCATGATGTATCTGAGGGCATGATGTATCTGAGGGCATGATGTATCTGTCTGAGGGCATGATGTATGAGGGCATGATGTATCTGAGGGCATGATGTATCTGTCTCATGATGTATCTGAGGGCATGATGTATCTGAGGGCATGATGTATCTGTCTGAGGGCATGATGTATCTGAGGGCATGATGTATCTGTCTGAGGGCATGATGTATCTGTCTGAGGGCATGATGTATCTGTCTGAGGGCATGATGTATCTGTCTGAGGGCATGATGTATCTGTCTGAGGGCATGATGTATCTGAGGGCATGATGTGTCTGAGGGCATGATGTATCTGAGGGCATGATGTATCTGAGGGCATGATGTATCTGAGGGCATGATGTATCTGTCTGAGGGCATGATGTATCTGTCTGAGGGCATGATGTATCTGAGGGCATGATGTATCTGTCTGAGGGCATGATGTATCTGTCTGAGGGCATGATGTATCTCTGTCTGAGGGCATGATGTATCTGTCTGAGGGCATGATGTATCTGTCTGAGGGCATGATGTATCTGTCTGAGGGCATGATGTATCTGTCTGAGGGCATGATGTATCTGAGGGCATGATGTATCTGTCTGAGGGCATGATGTATCTGTCTGAGGGCATGATGTATCTGAGGGCATGATGTATCTGTCTGAGGGCATGATGTATCTGTCTGAGGGCATGATGTATCTGAGGGCATGATGTATCTGAGGGCATGATGTATCTGTCTGAGGGCATGATGTATCTGTCTGAGGGCATGATGTATCTGAGGGCATGATGTATCTGAGGGCATGATGTATCTGAGGGCATGATGTATCTGAGGGCATGATGTATCTGAGGGCATGATGTATCTGGGGGCATGATGTATCTGAGGGCATGATGTATCTGGGGGCATGATGTATCTGAGGGCATGATGTATCTGTCTGAGGGCATGATGTGTCTGAGGGCATGATGTATCTGAGGGCATGATGTATCTGTCTGAGGGCATGATGTATCTGTCTGAGGGCATGATGTATCTGAGGGCATGATGTATCTGAGGGCATGATGTATCTGAGGGCATGATGTATCTGAGGGCATGATGTATCTGTCTGAGGGCATGATGTATCTGTCTGAGGGCATGATGTATCTGTCTGAGGGCATGATGTATCTGTCTGAGGGCATGATGTATCTGAGGGCATGATGTATCTGTCTGAGGGCATGATGTATCTGAGGGCATGATGTATCTGAGGGCATGATGTATCTGTCTGAGGGCATGATGTATCTGTCTGAGGGCATGATGTATCTGTCTGAGGGCATGATGTATCTGTCTGAGGGCATGATGTATCTGTCTGAGGGCATGATGTATCTGTCTGAGGGCATGATGTATCTGTCTGAGGGCATGATGTATCTGAGGGCATGATGTATCTGTCTGAGGGCATGATGTATCTGAGGGCATGATGTATCTGTCTGAGGGCATGATGTATCTGGGGGCATGATGTATCTGAGGGCATGATGTATCTGTCTGAGGGCATGATGTATCTGTCTGAGGGCATGATGTATCTGTCTGAGGGCATGATGTATCTGTCTGAGGGCATGATGTATCTGTCTGAGGGCATGATGTATCTGTCTGAGGGCATGATGTATCTGTCTGAGGGCATGATGTATCTGGGGGCATGATGTATCTGAGGGCATGATGTATCTGAGGGCATGATGTATCTGTCTGAGGGCATGATGTATCTGAGGGCATGATGTATCTGAGGGCATGATGTATCTGAGGGCATGATGTATCTGTCTGAGGGCATGATGTATCTGTCTGAGGGCATGATGTATCTGAGGGCATGATGTATCTGAGGGCATGATGTATCTGAGGGCATGATGTATCTGTCTGAGGGCATGATGTATCTGAGGGCATGATGTATCTGAGGGCATGATGTATCTGTCTGAGGGCATGATGTATCTGTCTGAGGGCATGATGTATCTGTCTGAGGGCATGATGTATCTGTCTGAGGGCATGATGTATCTGAGGGCATGATGTATCTGTCTGAGGGCATGATGTATCTGGGGGCATGATGTATCTGAGGGCATGATGTATCTGTCTGAGGGCATGATGTATCTGAGGGCATGATGTATCTGAGGGCATGATGTATCTGTCTGAGGGCATGATGTATCTGAGGGCATGATGTATCTGAGGGCATGATGTATCTGAGGGCATGATGTATCTGAGGGCATGATGTATCTGTCTGAGGGCATGATGTATCTGTCTGAGGGCATGATGTATCTGAGGGCATGATGTATCTGAGGGCATGATGTATCTGAGGGCATGATGTATCTGTCTGAGGGCATGATGTATCTGAGGGCATGATGTATCTGAGGGCATGATGTATCTGTCTGAGGGCATGATGTATCTGAGGGCATGATGTATCTGAGGGCATGATGTATCTGTCTGAGGGCATGATGTATCTGTCTGAGGGCATGATGTATCTGAGGGCATGATGTATCTGAGGGCATGATGTATCTGTCTGAGGGCATGATGTATCTGTCTGAGGGCATGATGTATCTGTCTGAGGGCATGATGTATCTGTCTGAGGGCATGATGTATCTGAGGGCATGATGTATCTGTCTGAGGGCATGATGTATCTGTCTGAGGGCATGATGTATCTGAGGGCATGATGTATCTGTCTGAGGGCATGATGTATCTGTCTGAGGGCATGATGTATCTGAGGGCATGATGTATCTGAGGGCATGATGTATCTGTCTGAGGGCATGATGTATCTGAGGGCATGATGTATCTGTCTGAGGGCATGATGTATCTGTCTGAGGGCATGATGTATCTGTCTGAGGGCATGATGTATCTGTCTGAGGGCATGATGTATCTGGGGGCATGATGTATCTGAGGGCTTGATGTATCTGGGGGCTTGATGTATCTGGGGGCATGATGTATCTGAGGGCATGATGTATCTGAGGGCATGATGTATCTGAGGGCATGATGTATCTGAGGGCATGATGTATCTGTCTGAGGGCATGATGTATCTGAGGGCATGATGTATCTGTCTGAGGGCATGATGTATCTGAGGGCATGATGTATCTGAGGGCATGATGTATCTGTCTGAGGGCATGATGTATCTGAGGGCATGATGTATCTGTCTGAGGGCATGATGTATCTGTCTGAGGGCATGATGTATCTGTCTGAGGGCATGATGTATCTGAGGGCATGATGTATCTGAGGGCATGATGTATCTGAGGGCATGATGTATCTGAGGGCATGATGTATCTGTCTGAGGGCATGATGTATCTGAGGGCATGATGTATCTGTCTGAGGGCATGATGTATCTGTCTGAGGGCATGATGTATCTGTCTGAGGGCATGATGTATCTGTCTGAGGGCATGATGTATCTGTCTGAGGGCATGATGTATCTGGGGGCATGATGTATCTGAGGGCATGATGTATCTGTCTGAGGGCATGATGTATCTGAGGGCATGATGTATCTGAGGGCATGATGTATCTGAGGGCATGATGTATCTGAGGGCATGATGTATCTGAGGGCATGATGTATCTGGGGGCATGATGTATCTGAGGGCATGATGTATCTGAGGGCATGATGTATCTGTCTGAGGGCATGATGTATCTGAGGGCATGATGTATCTGGGGGCATGATGTATCTGAGGGCATGATGTATCTGAGGGCATGATGTATCTGGGGCATGATGTATCTGAGGGCATGATGTATCTGAGGGCATGATGTATCTGAGGGCATGATGTATCTGGGGGCATGATGTATCTGAGGGCATGATGTATCTGGGGGCATGATGTATCTGAGGGCATGATGTATCTGAGGGCATGATGTATCTGAGGGCATGATGTATCTGAGGGCATGATGTATCTGAGGGCATGATGTATCTGAGGGCATGATTGATGTCAGAGCAGTCTGGGCATGGAGAGAGGGCTGTAGGGGCTGGGGAGGGATGCTGTGCTGTCAATGATCCATCTAGCCTACCTATCCATCCCCAATATGCTTCATTTATTCAGTTGTACTTCTGCTTGTTGTAGTATAGCAGGATTCTCACACTCCTGTCTGTGTGTCCTAGTTGCTGTGACCTGAAATACAAACCGATACCATGGTGAAATGGAGCATGTCAGTTTGAATTCCAAGCTATAGTCATCATACTCATCATCTGCAGCTCTGTGCGTGGGAGAATTTGCTCTTGTCTTGCATTGATTTAATTGTAATATTTTTTATACATGACTCTTTAAATATTCAGTTATTCACATCATGGGGTCTTTAATTATAGTTTAATCAAGGGAAAGAAGGGAACAGGATTTTGTTTTAGCTTTGTTGGGACTAGGTTTAAAGGGATTTTTAATTAGCTTGGTTGGGACTAGGTTTAAAGGGATTTTTAATTAGCTTGGTTGGGACTCGGTTTGAAATGATTTTTTTACTTTATATAACATGAGTTTTCTGTATTAAGAAGTACTGTCTTCTTGTCTGTCTTTGAGCAGACAACTTTTATACAAATCCTTGAATTATTCCTTTAGATTTGTCCGAACTAAAAAAATGAATAGGTATGAGCTACAACCATAAACCAACTATGCTTGCCCCTTTCCCCAAGACTGCTTCGTCATGGTGGAGTTCCCCACCTCCATATATTACTCATCTCTATTGAGGGTTACGTCTTCTACAGGTTATGTGTTCTGTCATGAGATCTGCTCTGTCAATCATACAAGGCTCTCCTATGACAGTGCTTGACTAATAGCCAATTATTGTCAGCACTCTGCCTCCTAACACCCTCATTACTAAGACTAACTTGTGGATGTGGTGTGCAGGCTGGGTGGAGACTAGAGGGGTTTTCTGCAGGGCTGGTGCCCACCTCCCCCTACTCTATCTCTCACACACTTTCACTCTCTCTCCCTCCTCTCACACACACTTTCTCTCTCTCTCCCCCTACTCTCTCTCTCTCTCTCACACACACACACACACACACACACACACACACACACACACACACACACACACACACACACACACACATATGTGTCCTGCAGGGCTGTTGCCCACCTCCCCCGACTTCCCTTTTACACACACACGCACTCATGCACGTGCACACACTCACTCTCTTTCTGGCACAAACACACACCCACTCACGCACCACCCCACCCCCGTGTGAGAAGCTGGAAGGGCAGGCCATTGGAGGGACAACACCCAGCCTGTGTTGCCTCCCCAAGTGCTTATTACCACCTATTAATAATGTCTGTCAGCACTGTAGTGAGGAATGAGGAAGCCCTTCATGTCTTCATATCCCTGCTGGGTTCAGGAAGGAGAGGTGATGTCCTGTCTGACTTTCCATCCCACTCAGCAGGTGAAGACAGACAGCAGGCCTTTATCTAGAGCAGCAACCCTGCCGTTTTCCTCCTGACCTGATTTCAGTTTATTTTACATAGGCTACACTGGGAAGGCAGTTTGTTTCTATGACGTTCACACGCACTCACCACATTAGCCTGGTCCCAGATCAGTTTATGTCAAGATGTGACAATGAGTATGTCTACATGCACGCTAATAATTTGATATTAATCTGGTTATGGCAGTAGGCTGAGTATGGCATTAGTCATGTCAATTATAAACACGTTACTCTACTTATCTTAGGTCAACGTGGAAGTAAGCATACGCTGATGAGAATACCTGGTTTTCTGAGCAATCTTTAGAATTATGAGGACATGTAAAGGCCTTCATCAGAGTTTTATAGTGGTGTATTGAGCGTGCTAGTACGAGCAGTGCAAGCTTTTATCTTTTGCGCTAGTGAAGTGAGTTTGGAAAAACTGAAAATATGCATCTTCGAAAGTAGTTTTCCCACAAACGTTGTGTGTCTGAATTCAGAATCAATTAGGAATCACAAAAATAACATGGTCGCTGTGGTAGAACGTTTATTTTGATGTGCCATTTTCTGCATTTATCTGAGTGCCATCAGGTAGCCTGATTTCAGATGTATCCATGGAAACAGGATTATTAGAGACATTGTTCTTCTTGCAAAGCATGTCCATATTTAAACGGAGCTATTATATTGATCTGACAATAATCCTATTTTGTGTGCATGTAACCGTACTCAATGACCTAAGAGATGGACCGATGACTCAAACAGATATGGGACCAGGCAACAACTGTGGTTGAAGTGTGTGCACTGCATCTAATCAGGCCTCTCGCCTCTTAAGTTAAAATAGGTGTTCATTCAGTATTGTTGTAATTGTCATTATTACAAATAAAGCCGATTTAATTGGTATCTGCTTTTTTTTGGGGTCCTCCAATAATCGGTATCGCGTTGAAAAATCATAATCGGCATCGACCTTTATTGTGTAGTGTGCAGATCTGGGCCAGTCTCCAGCTCCACACAGTGATAATGCTGATGGATACTGGATGAGTCTCTCTCCTGCCAGTCATAAATCCAACACGGCCCCCTCCTGTCTGAAAAGGTCAGTGTCAGACAACTGGGACACAACCAGAAACGGCTTGTCTTGTCCTGTGTGATTCTGTAGGATTGATCACCCTCTTCCCCTCTCATTAGCAGCCTGCAAAAGAGAAATAGAAAGAGAGGGAGACCTGTTCATGTGGGTGGGAGGGAGACCCCGCTCATAGGCTACTGAAGGAAGGCAGGGGAGAGAGAGGGAGGGTAGGCGGGGGAGAGGGATGAAGCATGTGGGGGCTATTCATTTAAAAATGTGTTCCACTTGCTCTGACAAGTCCCACAGAGAGGAAATCTCAATCATAAAACCAAAATGTACATGTCTGGAAAATGGGACTTAGAGTTTAGAGTAAGATACAGTCCTCTCTCTCCATCAGCAGTATCACTGTGACAGCAGAAAACACCCGACAAATGATGTTCCCTTCTTGCCTACGGAAGTGTTTTGTTGAAAATAAATCTTGTAAAATGCTCCATCAGCAAAACTGGGCCAGAGGGCTATGGAACAGTTGTTCTGTCTCTATTTCACAGTTAGAAATAGAAGAACACAGTTACAACAAAATTAACTTATTAGCACATGTAAATGAAGATTTATAGGCTGCGTTTACACAGGCAGCCCAATTCTGATCTTTTGCCAAATTATTGGTCTTTTGAACCAATCATTCAGTTCAGATCTTTTGCAAATCTAATTGGTGCAAACGGAGCCTTAGATGTAAATCTTAATTGGTCCATTTGTGTGCTTTTTAGTAGGCTAATGCATGTTTGCATATTCATGCACTTTGTAACCCCCCCACCACCTCTCTACTCCCCCCAGTGGCGCGTCCGGGGCCTGGGCTGCAGGAACTAGTGGTGAGGAACCTGTCCAACCTGCTGCCGGCGTTGGCTCGCGAACGTGGTTGACTGGGTGGCGGGCACGCGGGTCAAGACGGCCCAGCTGCTGTATGCCCTGCTGCTGCACGCTGAGGACCACTGCACCCAGCACCTGCAGTTGCTGCTCTCCACGCTGTACCGCGCCTGCAACGACCCCGAGAGCGACGTGGTCACCAACGTGAGTGGTCAATACATAGACACATGCTCTCACTGCGTGTTCTATGTATTCCAATGGGACGTCCCTACACCATTGGAAATTAAATGTAAAATGGTTAAGGTAGGGGTTAAGGTTAGGATTTAGGGTAGGGACGTCCCAATGATTCTGGATAGCACGGACCTTTATCTCATCCTAGGGGGGGTGGTCAGGTCAGGAAGGGGTAGTCCTAATGGTTAGATGATAGTCGTAGTCCTAATGGTTGGATGAGAGTGGTGGGATGATAGTGGTTGGTCTAATGGTTGGATCATAGTGGAAGGCCTAATGGTTGGATGATAGTGGTTGGATGATAGTGGTAGGTCTAATGGTTGGATGATAGTGGTAGGCCTAATGGTTGGATGATAGTGGTAGGTCTATTGGTTGGATGAGAGTGGTGGGATGGTAGTGGTAGGTCTAATGGTTGGTTGGATGATAGTGGTAGGCCTAATGGTTGGATGATAGTGGTAGGTCTAATGGTTGGATGATAGTGGTAGGTCTAATGGTTGGATGATAGTGGTAGGTCTAATGGTTGGATGATAGTGGTAGGTCTAATGGTTGGATGATAGTGTTGCTATTGCAGCTGGTGAGCTCTTTCTTGGATCTTGTCTCTCTTGTTAAACATATATTCTCTGTATAGACTAACCTGGATGAATAAGGTTAAATCACTGTTAAATAAAGAAGATAGTGGTAGATATCTGCTCTACAGGTCCAATATACAGTACCTGTGTGTTGGCTACTTCAGTTCATCACTTGACAGATCTTTGTGAAACAAGCCGTAGACTGATGCACCATTTTAACAAACTTCTCACAGTACTAATGGTCTTCCTTCCTTCCTTCAAGTTATTTCCGTTATTGTCATGCTCATGGCCTATTTCCATTGACATTCTTTCCTCCCAGAAACAGATGTTTCAGAGCTGCTGTGGTGAATGGCTTGATCTTGATGGTCATGTCATGAGAGGACACACCTGCTGGCCTTAGAATAGACAGCAGTGAATCGTGATATATGTGTCTTATAGCCCTGAGACAGTTAGGCTGGGCTGGCCTACGGACTTGGGATGCACCTGCCCCAAGAGGAAGCATTTGATGGTTCCCCTGATCCACTGGCTGATAATGGATTATGAATTACGTTCTCTTCTGTGGTCTTCTGTTATGTTGAATTCTTTCTTTTGTCCTCTTTCTTTCTCTCTTATTGTCTCTTTCTCTCTTGTATTGGTCTCTGCTCTCTCTTTGCTCTATCAATTCAATGTGTTTTATTGGCGTGAAATACACTCTGTAATATTGGCAAATCATTCCATAAACTATAGTATCCCTGTCTCTCTCTGCAGTGTCTGAGGTCTGTAAACTGCTGGGGGATCCCTTGTCAGCCCTGAGGTCTTCCTCAAGCTGCTCCTGGTCCACTTGGAGACCCCCTTCCTCCTCCTCCCTCCCCACACCCCCCTCATGGTCCTGGCTGCGTGCTGAGGGGGGCTGCTCCCGGGGAGCTCTTGAAACCACACCTCCAGAAGATCGCTGATACGCTGGTCCAACCAGACGTCTGCCAGGAGTACCAGCAGGTGAGTCTATGACCCTTGACCTATGGGTATGACCTATGGATATGACCTATGGGTTGGGAATTGGGGGAAAGGTAAATGTCATAACCACTGGTCCAGGATCAGATCATTATCCGGCTGGCTGTGAATGGTCTGTGGTTAGGGTAACTTATGATAGTTCACATCTCAATGGGTTGAGATGTTTCATGTTATATTTGAGACTTGCTCAGGTCTGTGAAGTTGGGTGATAGACCGAGAGATGAAACGGTACCTTTCTGAGGCACTTATTTTTGACCCTAAAACTGTTTACAGTGAAAGGTTCCATAAAGTGAAAGATTATTAAGATAAGATGCATTTTTTTCTATCAAGACTGTTTATTTTATTTTTATTTTACCTTTATTTTACTAGGCAAGTCAGTTAAGAACAAATTCTTATTTTCAATGACGGCCTAGGAACAGTGGGTTAACTGCCTGTTCAGGGGCAGAACGACAGATTTTGTACCTTGTCAGCTCGGGGATTTGAACTTGCAAACTTTCGGTTACTAGTCCAATGCTCTAACCACTAGGCTACACTGCCTGTGAAAGCTTTTATAGGGATAACTGTTCTGTGAGGTCAGGGGGTTCACCTTGGAGTACATCACAAATTACTGACTCCACTAACGGCCACTGAGCAAGGCACATGTTGTTTTCACCAATCTTTCATTTAATTTCAACTGCTAGAGTCCTCTCGTAACCCTAAACCAACGAGAGAGGGAGAGAGACACAGGCGGGGAGAGAGGGAGACAGGGAGACACACAGGCGGGGAGAGAGGGAGACACACAGGCGGGGAGAGAGGGAGACACACAGGCATGGAGAGAGGGAGACACACAGGCGGGAGAGAGGGAGACACACAGGCGGGGGGAGAGAGGGAGACACACAGGCATGAGGGAGACACACAGGCGGGGAGAGAGGGAGACACACAGGTGCGGGAGAGGACACACAGGCGGGGAGAGAGGGAGACACACAGGGGGGAGAGGGAGACACAGGCGGGGAGGAGGGTGACACACAGGCGGGGAGAGAGGGAGACACACAGGCGGGGAGAGAGGGAGACACACAGGCGGGGACACACAGGCGGGGGAGAGAGGGAGACACACAGGCGGGGGAGAGGGAGACACACAGGCATGGGGGAGAGGGAGACACACAGGCATGGGGAGAGAGGGAGACACACAGGCGGGGAGAGGGGAGACACACAGGCGGGAGAGGGGGAGACACACAGGCGGGGGAGAGGGAGACACACAGAGCGGGGAGAGAGGGAGACACACAGGCGGGAGGGAGACACACAGGCGGGGAGAGAGGGAGACACACAGGCGGGGAGGAGGGAGACACACAGGGGGGAGAGAGGGAGACACACAGGCGGGGGGAGAGAGGGAGACACACAGGCGGGGAGAGAGGGGGGAGGAGGGAGACACACAGGGGGGGAGAGGGAGACACACAGGCGGGGAGAGAGGGAGACACACAGGCGGGGAGAGGGAGACACACAGGCGGGGAGAGAGGGAGACACACAGGCGGGGGAGAGAGGGAGACACACAGGCGGGGAGAGAGGGAGACACACAGGGCGGGGAGCGGGGAGACACACAGGCATGGAGAGGGAGGGAGGAGAGGGAGGGAGACACAGGCGGGGAGAGAGGGAGACACACAGGCGGGAGAGGGGAGACACACAGGCGGGGAGAGAGGGGAGACACACAGAGCGGGGAGAGAGGGAGACACAGGCGGGGAGAGAGGGAGACACACAGGCGGGGGAGAGAGGGAGACACACAGGCGGGGAGAGAGGGAGACACAGGCAGGGGACACGGGGAGGGAGGGAGACACACAGGCGGGGAGGAGACACACAGGCGGGGGAGAGGGAGACACACAGGCGGGGAGGGGAGGGGAGACACACAGGCGGGGAGAGAGGGAGACACACAGGCGGGG
>NW_027014594.1:170000-196343 GCF_036934945.1 Oncorhynchus masou masou | reverse complement strand
GACAAACCACTGACACACAGCTGTATCTCACGGCCATATTTCCACAGCCAGCCCGGTCTGTGGATACTAAGACTAGAGGTGCAGAAAGAGAGGGAACAGGGGATGAAGAGAAGCTCAATGACAAAAACCACTGACACAGACAGCTGTATCTGACCATGTTTCCCACAGCCAGCCGGTCTGTGGATACTAAGACTAGAGGTGCAGAAAGAGAGGGAACAGGGGATGAAGAGAAGCTCAATGACAAACCACTGATACACAGCTGTATCTCACGTAACATGTTTTCCCAGAATAAACCGTCTGTGGATACTAAGACTAGAGGTGCAGAAAGAGGGAACAGGGGATGAAGAGAAGCTCAGTGACAAACCACTGACACACAGCTGTATCTAGGGCTATGCTCTCCCAGCCAGCCGGCCGGTCTGTGGATACTAAGACTAGAGGTGCAGAAAGAGGGAACAGGGATGAAGAGAAGGGGACCATCTGGATGTCCTTTGTGTCTCCTCTTCTCTCACTCACTCTCTACTCTCCTGCCAATTCAATCATACCGTCCCTCTGCCTGCCCTGCCTGCACCACCCACCCACCCACCCACACACACACTTAATTTATGAGTCCGGCACCCCATTTCTCCCCCAACACTGACATGTGGTATTTGTAAGTAAAATCTGGCAGCAGTCTCTATAATCCCTATATACACCCCCATTATACTTCTGTTCTGAGTGACTACATAACTGGAGTGTAATAAACATCTATTCTCAGTAGGGGAGCCATTCCCCACAATGCAGCCAGTCAGCAGCCTTCATGTGCTCTATTCTCCTGCTCTCTATCTGTCCTATATGGAAGTGATGAAAGGATGCCATGAAGAGTAATGGATCTTTCCACATCGCATTGACCAATCCCATCAATAGTGTGCATGGCGCTCGCAGGCATGCACACAATAAGATATGATTGTCAGTTTGATACCCAACACACATTTACACAGTCTGACTCCAAGACAAGTGCTACCCCAGCAAGTAACGCACATGTAAAGGACGTCACGCTGCTTATCAAGGGCCGCTTCCTCCTGATTCGGCTCATACCAAGGCCCGAACACAGGACCTCTGCTGCTTTGAAGCACACATGACCACCCTCCTGAAGTGTCTTACCAATTCGGCACGGGAATAACTATTTGGCAGCGCAAGTGGGGACACTTCTGGCTGAGGAGGCAGTTTTACACATCCCCATGCATGCACACACACACACACACACACACACACACACACACACACACACACACACTGCTAGCCTGTCGGGTCTCTACACTGCCTAGCTCTATGCTGTAAATCTCAGACAACAAGTACAGACCTTCCTTGCCAACAACACACACCTCTTTCTGAAGAAGAACTTTGATTGTATCTGTCATTTCACAGTGTGGGGTGTATTCTTTCTCCCATAACACATTCCTTTCTTACTTGTATTTCATCTTAACCTTTAATAGCAGCCCACCTCTACTTCTGTTCTACCTTAATCTTCAATAGCAGCCCACAGATCCACATGAAACAAAGCCATTATGTGTCAGTGGAACGAAGGCATATGTTTGAGGATACTCTCTCTCTTCCCCTTTTCCTTTCTCTTTGTTCTGCTGCCGACATGTTATTATGTCATTTTGTTACAGGAACAAAGAGTGTATTATAGAGATACTGTGCATCATTATCATTGTTGCCTTGATGAGATGGAAGTTTGTGTCTGTGTGGGTGTGCTGCACTACAAACATTCTACATGGATTTGCATTGAAACCACGTATAACAAACGGATTTGCATTAAAAGTCCCAATGTAAAGATACAGCTCACTTTTCTACTTTTCTAGTTATTACATCAAACCCACCAGAATTCCAAAGAACGCCGAAGTCATTTTTGGAAAAGGTTTTTCCGGGGCGTGATGTAATATGGAGGACCCGGCAAGCCAGCCCATTCACTATAATGTAACCTCCACAGAAATAACTTCAAATGTACAACTTCAAATTACACCAAATTCTTTGCACTGATGACTACTGGTTTCAATTGAATTTTAAGCCAGTTTACAAGCAAATACTTTATGAATTTGTTACAAATCAACCTGCAAGTTAGCCCTACTAGCCTGCTAAAGTTAACCCTACTAGCCTGCTAAAGAAAGTTAGCCCTACGAGCCCAAAGTAACCCCAGCCTGCTAAAGTTAGCCCTACTAGCCTGCTAAAGTTGGCCCTACTAGCCTGCTAAAGTTAGCCCTACTAGCCTGCTAAAGCCTACTAATGTTACATTATCATTGAATGAGTCATTGAATGAGTCAACCAGTTACTATCAACACCTAGCTTACAGCTACATTAAAGTAAATGACAGTCAATGACCAGTTATCAAATAATGTTAGCTAGCTATATGCAGTTATCTTAGCCAGCAAGCAAGCTAGCCAGCCAGCTAACGTTAGCTATTTAGCCAATTAGCTATTAGCCTACCCAACCACCACGGTTATGGTCGTAAGCTAGAGCCTAACTATTGGAGGCCAGCTAGAACACCACCAAACATAAACTCAAATTAAAAGCAAAGAGAGCGAAGACTTCCAGATTGATGGCTGGGGCCCATCCGATGGTAAAACTTTTAAGCCTGCAGGCTGAGTTAGCTACATTGCTGCATGGGACACGTGCCCCATGTCAGTGAAGAGTATTGCTGCATTAGACATGTGCCCCATGTCGTGGTGAAACATTGCTGCGTGCGACACGTGCCCCATGTCAGTGAAGAGCATTGCTACATGGGACAAGCGTGCCCATGTCAGTGAAGAGCATTGTTGCGTTAGACATAAAAACGGCGTCAGTGAAGAGCATTGCTGCATTAGACACGTGCCCCATACAGTGAAGAGCATTACGCATTAGACACGTGCCCCATGTCAGTGAAGTATTGCTGCATTAGACACGCGCCCCATGTCAGTGAAGAGCATTGCTACATGGGACACGTGTTCTATGTCAGTGAAGAGCATTGCTGCATGGGACCGCATTTAGCGTCAGTGAAGAGCATTGCTGCATTAGACACGTGCCCCATGTCAGTGAAGAGCATTGCTGCATGGGACACGTGCCCCATGTCAGTGAAGAGCATTGCTACATGGACACGTGCCCCATGTCAGTGAAGAGCATTGCTGCATTAGACATGCAGCTATGTCAGTGAAGAGTATTTGCTGCATGGGACACGCGCCTATGTCAGTGAAGAGCATTGCTACATGGGACACGTGCCTGATGTCAGTGAAGAGCATTGCTGCATTAGACATGTGCCCCATGTCAGTGAAGAGCATTGCTGCATTGGACACGTGCTCTATGTCAGTGAAGAGCATTGCTGCATTAGACACGTGGCCCCATGTCAGTGAAGAGCATTGCTATGGGACACGTGCCCCGTAATCGGGGAGTGAAGAGCATTGCTGCATGACATCGTGCCCATGTCGGTGAAGAGTATTGCTGCATGGGACACGTGCCCCACATCAGGTGAAGGCATTGCTACATGGGACATGTGCCCCATGTCAGTGAAGAGCATTGCTGACCACGTGCCCATGTCAGTGAAGAGCATTGCTGCATTAGACACGTGCCCATGTCAGTGAAGAGCATTGCTACACGGGACATGTGCCCCATGTCAGTGAAGAGCATTGCTGCCATGGGACATGTGCCCCATGTCAGTGAAGAGCATTGCTTGCATTAGACACGCGTTCCTTTATGTCAGTGAAGGCATTGCTGCATTAGACACGTCGTGTCAGTGAAGCAATATGCTACATGGACATATTGCCCCATGTCAGTGAAGAGCATTGCTACATGGGACATGTGCCCCATGTCAGTGAAAGAGCATTGCTGCATTGTGGACACGGGCGCATGTCAGTGAAGAGCATTGCTACGGGACACGCGTGGTGAAGAGCATTGCTGCATTAGACACGTGCCCCATGTCAGTGAAGAGCATTGCTGCATGGGACATGTGCCCCATGTCAGTGAAGAGCATTGCTGCATTGTCAGACATGTGCACCCATGTCAGTGAAGAGCATTGCTGCATTAGACACGTGCCCCATGTCAGTGAAGAGCATTGCATGGGACACGTGCCCCATGTCAGTGAAGAGCATTGCTGCATTAGACATGTGCCCCATGTCAGTGAAGAGTATTGCTGCATGGGACACGTGCCCCATGTCAGTGAAGAGCATTGCTGCATGGGACACGTGCCCCATGTCAGTGAAGAGCATTGCTGCATGGACACGTGCCCCATGTCAGTGAAGAGCATTGCTACATGGGACACGTGCCCCATGTCAGTGAAGAGACATTGCTACATGGGACACGTGCCCCATGTCAGTGAAGAGCATTGCTGCATGGGACACGTGTCCCATGTCAGTGAAGAGCATTGCTACATGGGACACGTGCCCATGTCAGTGAAGAGCATTGCTGCATTAGACACGTGCCCCATGTCAGTGAAGAGCATTGCTACATGGGACCGTCAACCGTCAGTGAAGAGCACATGCTGCATGGGACCACGTGCCCATGTCAGTGAAGGGCATTGCTGCATTAGACACGTGCCCCATGTCAGTGAAGAGCACGGGACATGGGCCCATGTCAGTGAAGAGCATGGGACATGTGCCCCATGTCAGTGAAGAGCATTGCTGCATGGGACACGCGTGCCCCATGTCAGTGAAGAGCATTGCTACTGGGACACGTGCCCCATGTCAGTGAAGAGCATTGCTACATGGGACACGGGCCCATGTCAGTGAAGAGCATTGCTACATGGGACACGTGCCCCATGTCAGTGAAGAGCATTGCTACATGGGACACGTGCCCCTCATGTCAGTGAAGAGCATTGCTACATGGCATTGCGCATTAGACACGTGCTGCCATGTCAGTGAAGAGCATTGCTGCATTAGACACGTGCCCCATGTCAGTGAAGAGCATTGCTGCATGGGACACGTGCCCCATGTCAGTGAAGAGCATTGCTGCATTAGACACGTGCCCCATGTCAGTGAAGAGCATTGTTGCATGTGCCCCATGACATTGCTGTGTGCCCCATGTCAGTGAAGAGCATTGCTGCATGGGACACGTGCCCCATGTCAGTGAAGAGCATTGCTGTCAGTGAAGAGCATTACGGGACATGTGCCCCATGTCAGTGAAGACGCTACATGGGACACGGGCCCCATGTCAGTGAAGAGCATTGCTACATGGGACACGTGTCTCATGTCAGTGAAGAGCATTGCTACATGGGACACGTTATGTCAGTGAAGAGCATTGCTACTGAGGGACACGTGCCCCATGTCAGTGAAGAGCATTGCTGCATGGGACACGTGCTGCCATGCAGCCTGCTCTTCACTGACTTTGTGGCAGTGGGTAGCATGGCTAGTGGCTAATGTTAGTGGGCTAACCGAGTTGAATTTGAACTCTGTAGCACAGAGTAGATCCTCCAAATGCCGTTGAAAATAGTGCATTGTGGGTAGATGAGAAGATCTCCAGAATTAAGTTAATAAATATTTAATAACTATGTTTGTTCTTATAGGTAACCAGATGGTGACTACAACTAACTTACTAAGTCTTTGACCACACATCACGTTGGTGAGTAAAACTCATGCTTCCAACCCTATATGTCAATATGAATTCTTCATAGTATAAACTTCCAGAAGACATGGTGCCCTCAGATGAAAGTTACTATACTGTATAATCACTACTACTGATCTTCCTATGAGGACTTAACTACCAAGGTGCCCTGGGTTAAAGGCACAAGTCAACACTAAACAGCATAGGTGGCCTGTGAGAGGAAGAGAGTGTTGGGGGAGGACAGAGGCTCTGTTTGTTACCTTTATGGGCTGGATGTAGCCTATCACTCACCTCTGAGCTTGGAGTTCACAATGCTAATGTCTTAATGTCTGACTTCTCTAGCCTGGGTGTCAGTCTGTTTCTACCAACTCCTTTGGCCAGCTTGACTAAAAGGGTTCCACACCATAATAACTACCCAGATTGACCTTGACATGACCCTAGACATTATGTACACATCCACGGTGACACGCGCTGCACCCCGGGCAGTCACGGTCGACCCTTGGGGACCACGCTGACGAGTTACCCCACTGAGTGACGGGGACAACTGTAGCTCCGACCACAGGAGCCACAGCAGAGACCACAGACCACTAGGCCCCGGCTTAACTTAATGCATCCCCAAGATTAGAGAGGCGCTGGAGGGGAAGAGAGACGGACTATGTGGAAATGGCCTGGAGAGGCGGAGATAACAGAGATATTCAGGGACCCCATGAGGAGTCTTTCATGTTATTGTCTGCTAATATCCTGGTCTGGATTTGACTGAATGTAATGTGGAATGTGGGTGACAGGTAGCCTCCCACAGGTGATTTAGTTGCATGTCTGTTTCCAATGTGTATGTTTCATGTTGGTAGGTCCTAGATGTAACAAGATGCCTGTGGTGGTAGATTCCATCCAGATTAGTGAGAGGGGGAGGACACTTAGGGCCAAGTAAAGCTCATTTCAGCGCATTTGAGCTATGGCTTCTATGAATTCTAAATTCAGCCTTGTAATGGGAAATATAAACAGTCAAAAGTAGGGGTAGGGGGGCATGTCCCTCCTTACTAGTGGAAATTACACCCATGGTTTTTCCTATTATGACCAATCTCCTATAGTAGCCATAGACTCTATAGCCCAAGCCTCATAGAGAATAAACAGACCCACTGCAGTCTGCAGAGCCTGAGATGGGACAGCTACCATAGACTTGCTGTACATAATACATCATTGACAACTACTTCTGTTGACGAGGGTCCCGTGTCGCTGGGCTGCTAATTCTACAGTTAATGAGGGGAAGTTGGAAAAACATGAGCTGTGCTAAATCTGCTAATAACGCCTGGGGAGAAACACATCACGTTCAGGGCAGTTTGGAGAAATGAAAACAAACGTGACAGGTTTAGGTCAGCCTGCGCTAACGAGCCTGTGGAAAGTCAACCTGGGCTATACCGGTCCAGCCTGGCTTTAACTGTGTGTATCTAAGACCATTACTGAACTTTCACCTCTCTTTACCCATATTGTGGCATGTCGGGAAACCAGAGGTACTTCCTGTTTTCACTCTGCAACTTAGCTGTAGGTGTAGGAGCTAGGGGTTTATCATGCATTTTTTATGTCTGTGGTGGACACAGGTTTGTGTGTGTATGTGCATGTATGTGTGTGTGTGTGTGTGTACAGTATGTGAATTTACGGCATGAGCATGCGCATGTCCTTGCGTCAGTTTGTGTTTGTATGTGTGTGTGTAGTCTGTGTGTGTGTGCGTGTGGGGAGTCTGTATGTGTGTGTGTGTGAGTCTGTATGTGTGTGTGTGTGTTTGTGTGTGGGGGAGTCTGTGTGTGTGTGTGTGTGTGTGTGTGTGTGTGTGTGTGTGTGTGTGTGTGTGTGTGTGTGTGTGTGTGTGGGAGTCTGTATGTGTGTGTGTGTGTGTGTGTCTTAGTTAGGTTTGCTGGTCCTAAATCACTCACTATCCCTCCTTTTGGACCCCCCCATGTTAGCATGCCTGGAGAGGTATTTAAGCAGTGTTGCTTCAACTTTACAGATATGTAAACTTTGAAGGGTTAGGGCCAAGGGGGAGGGATTCAGATGGGACCGGCTGGTTGTGTGTGTGTATTCAGAACTCACCCCTGGGAGTCCAGTGTGTGTGTAGCGTCCAGCAGCAGTTTGGACAGCATGGTGAAGATGTGTAGTCTCATCTCAGGGTCTCTCTCTGGGTCCAGACAGTTCTGCAGAAGGGGCATTAGCAAGGGCAGGAACTCTCCAATGACTGGGCCTGAACACACAGAAGTCCTATTATTAGTACTACTGACCACTACAGGGAAAGTTCCATGGACTGGGACCAGACTGTGACACAGCAACAAGGAAATGAGACATGAGTTAAAGGAGCTTTGTGTGAATTGCTTGAGTGTGTGTGTGTGTGTGGTTGGTAAGTCGTGTTACCAGGCTGGGTCAGTCACTGGATGGGAAATTCACAGTGAAAGTATTCCCAGCTCACACACACTAACCGTCTGTCTGACTATGTGTGTGTATGACGCTGTAGAGACAGAGGATATCCTGTGATGATGAGGGCAGCGGCTGGCCAGTAAGAACGGACTTCCCCCAAGAAGCAGATACAGAGAGGGAGAGAAAGAGAGAACAAGGCAATGGAGGGTAAAGACAGAGAGAGAGAGAGGGAGAGGGAGAGAGACAGACAGAGAGAGAGAAACAGAGACAGACAGAGAGAGAGAGACAAAGAGACAGACAGAGAGACAGAGAGAGACAGATTGAGAGACAGAGACAGACAGAGAGACAGAGTGAGAGAGTGAGAGAGTGAGAGAGTGACAGAGTGAGAGAGTGACAGAGTGAGACAGAGTGAGACAGAGAGAGACAGAGACAGACACAGACAGAGACAGAGACAGACAGACAGAGAGAGAGAGAGAGAGACAGAGAGACAGAGAGGACACAAAATGGAAAGATGTCACGCAGCAGGAATGTGCGAATCAAAACGGTGCCACAAACAGGGTGAAGGTGTCAGACCAGAGCAGACATCTCAAGGCCTCTTCACACTAACTCACTGCTGAAATGAGAGGGTCAGCTAGCTGGATCCCTCTAAAATGATCCCTAGTACACAGCCAGTTGACCACAGTGTCCTGCCCTGCTCACCTGGCAGTGTCTGGTGTGGTGTAGGCACACAGACACAGAGGGGATTTATTTTACAGGGCCAGAGGGTGCCAGACCAGAGACAGTGAAGGAACACACACACACACACACACACACACATGCAGAGACACACAAAAACGCAGGGACATTTACAGACAAACACATACACGAACGCAGGATCCACACACACGCGTACGGAAAAGAGGAGCAATGCCAGTGTGAAGAGGAAATGGGAGGACAAAGTTTATGTCTGACAAACAGCAGTCAGAAGGTGAGACCAGACTATGACTAAGAGAATGGGATATTCTCAGATCTCAAACATCCACTAATAGATGCTATAATCTATAACATGTCTTTCCATTGGCTCCCAGGCCCATATTCCCAGAATGCTTTGGCATAGTGGCCAGAAAGGTGAAAAGTTAACCCTCGAATGGCAAGGGCTTTGTAGGGAGTATTTTAAAATAAGCACACAAAGACTGGGGGTGTGACCGTAAGCTTAGAATGGACTGGTCAGTTATGACTGGAGGATTAGGGGACGAGAGGACATACTACAGCTGTTCATTGCTGTTCTCATACAATCAGAGCAGAAACCTCAAATACCTGTTCAGTACATCCTGTTACTATCATCTGATAAATACAGTGCCCTGCGAAAGTATTCGGCCGCCTTGAACTTTGCGACCTTTTGCCACATTTCTGCGCTTCAAACATAAAGATATAAAACTGCAGGTGCATTTATACAGACAGTATCTCGGACCAGGTGGTGTGTATTTATCATCATGATGCTCATTTAGGTCAACATTGGACCTCTGAGACTATCACTGCACTGAACTTGGTGGGAGTTATGGGGGATAGGGGCTGAATAATGCACGCCCACAGTTTTTGATTTGTTAAAAGTTTGAAATATCCCTAAATGTCCTCCACTGAGAACATGATTGTAGTTGGGGTTGATTCTTCAAAAAAATACAGTTTTATATCTTTATGTTTGAAGCCTGAAATCCTATGGACTGAACAGACTGGAGGGATTATGGGGGATAGCACTGTAATTGTAATATATATAGTGAGGTTAATATGACATTTGTAATATCCCTATTGTTTCAGACTTTTGGGGGGGGATTTTTATATAAAGTATCTACCTGAGGTTGCTTTGGCAATGTTAACATGTTTCCCATGGACTGATAAGACTGGGGGGACGGGGGATAGGGAAAAAGAAAGAAAGAAAGAAAGTGAGTTCAGAGCCCTGTAACACAAAATGGACTGATGTCACGCAGCTGGGGGATTATGCGAAGAGAGAAAGAGAGAGCGATCCGGATGACAGTTCAGAGCCCTGTAACCCTCCCTAACCTGCTGAGACAGTCTGGGGGATTATGATAGGGGTAAAGTAATGCGTACAGTGAGGTTCAGAGCCCTGTAACCCTCCCCTAACCTGGACTGAGACAGACTGGGGGTGGGGGGGGATTATGGGGGATAGGGGTAAAGTAATGCGTACAGTGAGGTTCAGAGCCCTGTAACCTCCCTAACCTGGACTGAGACAGACTGGGGGGGGGGGATAGGGGGATAAAGGGTAATGCGTACAGGAGGTTCAGAGCCCTGTAACCCTCCCTAACCTGGACTGAGACAGACTGGGGGTGGGTGGGGGGATTAGGGGATAGTAAAGTAATGACAGTGAGGTTCAGAGTTTGTAACCCTCCCTAACCTGGACTGAGACAGACTGGGGGTGGGGGGATTATGGGGGATAGGGGTAAAGTAATGCGTACAGTGAGGTTTTAGAGCCCTGTAACCCTCCCTAACCTGGACTGAGACAGACTGGGGGTGGGGGGGATTATGGGGGATAGGGGTAAAGTAATGCGACAGTGAGGTTCAGAGCCCTGTAACCCTCCCCTAACCTGGACTGGAACAGACTGGGGGTGGGGGGTGGGGATTATGGGGGATAGGGGAAAGTAATGCGTACAGTGAGGTTCAGAGCCCTGTAACCCTCCCTAACCTGGACTGGAGACAGACTGGGGGTGGGGGGCGCAGGGGGATAGTAAAGTAATGCGACAGTGAGGTTCAGAGCCCTGTAACCCTCCCTAACCTGGACTGAGACAGACTGGGGGTGGGGATTATGGTGGATAGGGGTAAAGTAATGCGTACAGTGAGGTTCAGAGCCCTGTAACCCTCCCTAACCTGGACTGAGACAGACTGGGAGTGGGGATTATGGGGGATAGGGGTAAAGTAATGCGTACAGTGAGGTTCAGAGCCCTGTAACCCTCCCTAACCTGGACTGAGACAGACTGGGAGTGGGGGGGGGGGGGGATTTACCCTTGTCACTAAGCTAACTTGGCTCTAATGACAAGCTTTCTGTGTGTAGCTGGATAATGGCAGGTTATGTTGCTGACTTGCCAGATGCCTCAAACTGAATTATTCTGCTGCTATCATTCGCTACATACTTCAGTCAGACTGCCACCATTGAAGTCGTTTTGTAGTGACATCAAAGTGCGGGTGTTGTACAAAACCAAGTCATCAGCGATTGGATCATCTCTAACCATCAGAGTATCAAAGCCAATGACATCTTTAAAAGTGCCGCTTTACACATTTTTGTTCTGGCTCTGGCCCAAATCAGAGGGACCAATCAGACCGTAGAGGAGGTACTCAGATACTGACTCATTGCGAAGAAGAAACTAACATCCATGGGTGTGATGTTTTGCCGGTGCAAGGAGTTTGGGTAGCCAGGCAAGTCTCTTTCTGTCTGTGTGAGTGTTTCTAAAGGGGGACTTGAGTCAAAGGTCTTTGACTTGTCTCAGAGTCATACAGGTCTTAAGGGTAGATGACAGCGTAGAAATAAAGTGAATAGAACGGACATACCAACATTTGTTTCATTCCTGTTAGTGAGTATTTCTCCTTTGCCAAGATAATCCAGCCTCCTGACAGGTGTTACAACATCACACATCCATTGTAGAGGAGTGGGACAACATTCCACAGGCCACAATCAACAGCCTGATCAACTCTCTGTGAAGGAGCTGTGTCGCGCTGCAAGAGGCAAATGGTCCCACCTGATACTGACTGGTTTTCTGATTCACGCCCCTTCTTTTGTTTTTTGGTATATGTGACTAAACAGATGCATATCTGTATTCCCAGTCATGTGAAATCCATAGATTAGGGTCTAATAAATGTATTTCAATTGACTGATTTACTGATATGAAGTGTAACTCAGTAAAACCTTTGAAATGATCGCATTCTGTGTTTATATTTTTGTTCAGTGTAAATCTATGATGGTGGCTGTTTGGTTGGTATGGAATGAAGGGTTGCCTTCAATGACAATATCCACTCTATAACTGGTATTTATAGGAGTGGTGGGGAAACAACATAGAGGTAATAGCTTGACTATAGTCTCACCTGACTGGCCAGCGATGACATGTAGCAAATATTGTATACTATATTGACAAGATAGTCAAGTGACCCGCACTAACAGTAGAAATACATGTCTTCAAATATGGAAGTCAGGGTGGAGGCGGTTCAGGTGGTTATGCCATAGAGATAGATAGAGTCTGTGACCGCAAGGGCAGCACCATTGAAGCCATTTCCATTTTAAAGTAGTCAATTTTCTTATTCTTCATTGGCTGATTGCTCCAAAATCATAGGAATCGCCACCCAATTGTCTACTTTAAAATGGTGGAAGCCCTCAATGGCAATATCCACACTAAAACGGGTTCTATCCATGATGAGTCCTCTCCCTATGACAACAGGAACAACTCCAATATAAAGTTGTTTTAATCAAAGTTGGGTAAATGCAACGTGTGTCCACTTATATCAGTAAATTCGGAACAACCTTCGTTCCATTTCAGTTGATCGAATAAGCTTCACTTAGCAAATGAGCAATTCCATTTTTTATTGACCAAATTCAACACTCTCCCATTGACCAAAAATTCCTCCCATCTTAGGCTTATTTTCGTGGACAGATTTTGGGCGGAGTAAAACCTCTTGCTTCGCCTCTTCCTCTCTGCCTTTGGTCTCACATGATTCTGACAATATGTGGTTTTCGTCTCACCTGATTGGCCAGATATGACTGTTTGGACAGTAATGGGTTGGTTACAGATTGGTCTTCTGATTGGACAGAATGGACATGTATTCTCATCTGATTTGCCAGCAATGTGGATATATGCTCACCTGATTGGCCAGCGATGTGGCTAGTCTCACATGACTGGCCAGAGATGACCTATAGCAGAGCTCTCCAACCCTGTTCCTGTAGGTTCTCCAACCCTAATCTAACACACCTGATTTGAATGAATATCTATCTGATCAGTTGAATCAGGTTAGTTACAAGTGGAGTTGGATTTAAAACCTACAGGAGGGTAGGCTCTCCAGGAACACGCTTGGAGAAGCCTGACCTATAGTCTCACCTGATTGGGTGGCGATGACCTGGAGCTGCAGTCTCTGGGGGGAGTAGCTGGTCCAGGTCTTCTGAGAGGCTGAGAGCCACTGGAGCAGCTGATCCATGTGCTGCCTGTAGAGGTCAGCTACTGTAGCCAGACCCTGGACCTTACACAGAGACACTACGCTCTGCTCTGCCTGAAAGGAGAGAGAGAGGGAGAGAGAGATGGAGAGAGAGACGGAGAGAGAGATGGAGAGAGAGACAGCGAGAGCGATGGAGAGAGAGATGGAGAGAGAGAGAGATAGAGACAGAGATGGAGAGAGAGCGAGATGGAGAGAGAGAGAGCGAGATGGAGAGAGAGAGATGGAGAGGGAGATGGAGAGGAGAGAGAGACAGAGAGAGACGGAGAGGAGAGAGACAGAGAGGAGAGAGAGACAGAGAGAGGGAAATGGAGAGAAGAGAGAGAGAGAAACAGGAAGGGAAGGTGAGAGAAAGTGATTAAAATGTTAATGGCTGTGTTGTAAGTTTATATTACATCTGCAAACAGAAGCATGAACAGCAACTTTACCATGAAAATAATAACTTTCCAAAACCGCTGTAAACAATGTGCTTCACATGCTCTTAGTCTTATACATCAAACCACTCGGATGCAAACACTAACACATGTACCCATACAGAAAACAAACAGGATGCATACATCCCATAGTCACAATAAACATCAACGGAGAGGAAATGAGCAGAGTGAGAGAAAGGAGCGTGAGCATAGTGTTGTCTCTTCAGGACAGAGGAAGTGACCTCGAGGGGCGCGTTATGGTCCCCTTGAGGGGATGCGGGGATGGACACTGTCTGATTGACTGTCCTCTTGAGTCAATAGTGTTAACCCCTGCGAAGGGAGCCAACAACCCCCCACAAACCCTGACTGGAAGATCATTTTCTGGGTAAACTGGCGTTGCCATTCCCCTGGGAGGTGGAACAACGTCCAGGAATGTCCCAGGCCATGCTCTCCCCCCTCCCTCCTTCTCTACATGTCCCAGGCCATGCTCTCCCTCCCTCCTTCTCTACATGTCCCAGGCCATGCTCTCCCTCCCCCTTCTCTACATGTCCCAGGCCATGCTCTCCCTCCCCCTGTCCATTCTCCCTCTTCTCTACATGTCCCAGGCCATGCTCTCCCTCCCTCCTTCTCTACATGTCCCAGGCCATGCTCTCCCTCCCTCCTTCTCTACATGTCCCAGGCCATGCTCTTCCTCCCTCCTTCTCTACATGTCCCAGGCCATGCTCTCCCTCCCTCCTTCTCTACATGTCCCAGGCCATGCTCTCCCTCCCCCTTCCTACATGTCCCTGTCCTCTCCCTCCCCCTTCTCTACATGTCCCAGGCCATGCTCTCCCTCCTCCTTCTCTACATGTCCCAGGCCATGCTCTCCCTCCCTCCTTCTCTACATGTCCCAGGCCATGCTCTCCTCCCTCCTTTCTCTACATGTCCCAGGCCATGCTCTCCCTCCCTCCTTCTCTACATGTCCCAGGCCATGCTCTCCCTCCCTCCTTCTCTACATGTCCCAGGCCATGCTCTCCCTCCCTCCTTCTCTACATGTCCCAGGCCATGCTCTCCCTCCCTCCTTTCTCTACATGTCCCAGGCCATGCTCTCCCTCCCTCCTTCCTTCTCTACATGTCCCAGGCCATGCTCTCCCTCCCCCTTCTCTACATGTCCCAGGCCATGCTCTCCCTCCCCCCTTCTCTACATGTCCCAGGCCATGCTCTCCTCCCCCCTTCTCTACATGTCCCAGGCCATGCTCTCCCTCCCTCCTTCTCTACATGTCCCAGGCCATGCTCTCCTCTCCTTCTCTACATGTCCCAGGCCATGCTCTCCCCCTCCCCTTTCTCTACATGTCCCAGGCCTTGCTCTCCCTCCCTCCTTCTCTACATGTCCCAGGCCATGCTCTCCCTCCCCCTTCTCTACATGTCCCAGGCCATGTCCCTCCCTCTTCTCTACATGTCCCAGGCCATGCCTCCCTCCCCCTTCTCTACATGTCCCAGGCCATGCTCCCTCCCCCTTTCTCTACATGTCCCAGGCCATGCTCTCCCTCCCTCCTTTCTCTACATGTCCCAGGCCATGCTCTCCCTCCCTCCTTCTCTACATGTCCCAGGCCATGTCTCCCTCCCTCCCTCTCCCTTTCTCTACATGTCCCAGGCCATGCTATCCTCCCTCCCCCTTCTCTACATGTCCCAGGCCATTCTCCCTCCCTCCCCTCCCCTCCTTCTCTACATGTCCCTGTCCCTATTCTCCCTCCCCTTTCTCCCCCCTTTCTCTACATGTCCCTGTCCCTATTCTCCCTCCCTCCCCCCCTTCTCTACATGTCCCTGTCCCTATTCTCCCTCCCCCCTTCTCTACATGTCCCCCCATTCTCTCCCCTTTCTCTACATGTCCCTGTCCCTATTCTCCCTCCCCTCCTCTCCTTTCTCTACATGTCCCTGTCCTTTCTCTACATGTCCCTGTCCCTATTCTCCCCTCCTTCCCCCTTTCTCTACATGTCCCTGTCCCTATTCTCCCTCCCTCCTTCCCCCTTTCTCTACATGTCCCTGTCCCTATTCTCCCTCCCTCCCCCCATTCTCCCTCTTTTCTCTACATGTCCCTGTCCCTATTCTCCCTCCCCTCCTTTCTCTACATGTCCCTGTCCCTATTCTCCTCCCTCCTTCTCTACATGTCCCTGTCCCTATCCCTCTCCCTCTCTACATCCCTCCTTCTCCCCCCTTTCTCTACATGTCCCTGTCCCTATTCTCCCTCCCTCCTTCCCCCCTCCTTTCTCTACATGTCCCTGTCCCTATTCTCCCTCCCTCCCTTTCTCTACATGTCCCTGGCCCTCTCCCTCTTTTCTCTACATGTCCCTGTCCCTATTCTCCCTCCCTCCTTCCCCCTTTCTCTACATGTCCCTGTCCCTATTCTCCCTCCCTCCTTCCCCCCTTTCTCTACATGTCCCTGTCCCTATTCTCCCTCCCTCCCCCCCTTTTCTCTACATGTCCCTGTCCCTATTCTCCCTCCCTTTCCCCTCTACATGTCCCTGTCCCTATTCTCCCTCCCTCCTTCCCCCTTTCTCTACATGTCCCTGTCCCTATTCTCCCTCCCTCCTCCTTTCTCTACATGTCCCTGTCCCTATTCTCCCTCCCCCTCCTTCCCCTCTTTCTCTACATGTCCCTGTCCCTATTCTCCCTCCCTTTCTCTACATGTCCCAGGCCTTTCTCTCCTCCTTTCTCTACATGTCCCTGTCCCTATTCTCCCTCCCTCCTTCCCTTTCTCCTTTCCTACATGTCCCTGTCCCTATTCTCCCTCCCTCCCAGGCCCTCCCTCCTTTCTCTACATGTCCCTGTCCCTATTCTCCCTCCCTCCTTCCTTTCTCTACATGTCCCTGTCCCTATTCTCCCTCCCTCCTTCCCCCTTTCTCTACATGTCCCTGTCCCTATTCTCCCTCCCTCCTTCCCCCTTTCTCTACATGTCCCTGTCCCTATTCTCCCTCCCTCCCTCCCCTTTCTCTACATGTCCCTGTCCCTATTCTCCCTCCCCCTCCTTCCCCCTTTCTCTACATGTCCCTGTCCCTATTCTCCCTCCCTCCTTCCCCCCTTTCTCTACATGTCCCTGTCCCTATTCTCCCTCCCTCCTTCCCCCTTTCTCTACATGTCCCTGTCCCTATTCTCCCTCCCTCCTTCCCCCATTTCTCTACATGTCCCTGTCCCTATTCTCCCTCCCCCTTCCCCCTTTCTCTACATGTCCCTGTCCCTATTCTCCCTCCCTCCTTCCCCCTTCCCTCATGTCCTTTCATGTCCCTGTCCCTATTCTCCCTCCCTCCTCCCCCTTTCTCTACATGTCCCTGTCCCTATTCTCCCTCCCTCCTTCCCCCTTTCTCTACATGTCCCTGTCCCTATTCTCCCTCCCTCCCTCCTTTCTCTACATGTCCCTGTCCCTATTCTCCTCCCTCCTTCCCCCTTTCTCTACATGTCCCTGTCCCTATTCTCCCTCCCTCCTTCCCCCTTTCTCTACATGTCCCTGTCCCTATTCTCCCTCCCTCCTGTCCCCCCATTCTCCTCCCTCATGTCCCTGTCCCTATTCTCCCTCCCTCCTTCCCCCCCCTTTCTCTACATGTCCCTGTCCCTATTCTCCCTCCCTCCTTCCCCCCTTTCTCTACATGTCCCTGTCCCTATTCTCCCTCCCTCCTTCCCCCCCTTTCTCTACATGTCCCTGTCCCTATTCTCCCTCCCTCCTTCCCCTTTCTCTACATGTCCCTGTCCCTATTCTCCCTCCCCTTCCCCCCTTTCTCTACATGTCCCTGTCCCTATTCTCCTCCCTCCTTCCCCCTTTCTCTACATGTCCCTGTCCCTATTCTCCCTCCCCTTTCTCTACATGTCCCTGTCCCTATTCTCCCTCCCTCCCCCCTTTTCTCTACATGTCCCTGTCCCTATTCTCCCTCCCTCCTTTTCTCTACATGTCCCTGTCCCTATTCTCCCTCCCTCCCCTTTCTCTACATGTCCCTGTCCCTATTCTCCCCCTCCTCCCCCCCTTTCTCTACATGTCCCTGTCCCTATTCTCCCTCCCTCCTTCCCCCCTTTCTCTACATGTCCCTGTCCCTATTCTCCCTCCCTCCTTCCCCCCTTTCTCTACATGTCCCTGTCCCTATTCTCCCTCCCCTTTCTCTACATGTCCCTGTCCCTATTCTCCCTCCCTCCCCCTGTCCCTTTCTCTACATGTCCCTGTCCCTATTCTCCCTCCCTCCCCCTTTCTCTACATGTCCCTGTCCCTATTCTCCCTCCCTCCCTCCCTCCTTTCTCCTCTCTACATGTCCCTGTCCCTATTCCCTCCCTCCTACTGTCCCTGTCCTTTCTCTACATGTCCCTGTCCCTATTCTCCCTCCCCCCTTTCTCTACATGTCCCTGTCCCTATTCTCCCTCCCTCCCCTTTCTCTACATGTCCCTGTCCCTATTCTCCCTCCCTCCTTTCTCTCTACATGTCCCTGTCCCTATTCTCCCTCCCCTTTCTCTACATGTCCCTGTCCCTATTCTCCCTCCCTCCATGTCTCCCCTTTCTCTACATGTCCCTGTCCCTATTCTCCCTCCCCTTTCTCTACATGTCCCTGTCCCTATTCTCCCTCCCTCCCCCTCCCCCTTTCTCTACATGTCCCTGTCCCTATTCTCCCTCCCTCCTTTCTCTACATGTCCCTGTCCCTATTCTCCCTCCCTCCCTCCCCTTTCTCTACATGTCCCTGTCCCTATTCTCCCTCCCCCCCTTTCTACATGTCCCTGTCCCTATTCTCCCTCCTCCCTTTCTCTACATGTCCCTGTCCCTATTCTCCCTCCCCCCCTTTCTCTACATGTCCCTGTCCCTATTCTCCCTCCCCTTTCTCTACATGTCCCTGTCCCTATTCTCCCTCCCCTTTCTCTACATGTCCCTGTCCCTATTCTCCCTCCCCTTTCTCTACATGTCCCTGTCCCTATTCTCCCTCCCTCCCCTTTCTCTACATGTCCCTGTCCCTATTCTCCCTCCCTCCCCTTTCTCTACATGTCCCTGTCCCTATTCTCCCTCCCCTACATCCCTCCCCCTTTCTCTACATGTCCCTGTCCCTATTCTCCCTCCCTCCTACATGTCCCTGTCCCTATTCTCCTCCCTTCTCTACATGTCCCTGTCCCTATTCTCCCTCCCTCCCCTTTCTCTACATGTCCCTGTCCCTATTCTCCCTCCTCCCTTTCTCTACATGTCCCTGTCCCTATTCTCCCTCCCTCCCTTTTCTCTACATGTCCCTGTCCCTATTCTCCCTCCCTCCTTCTCTACATGTCCCTGTCCCTATTCTCCCTCCCTCCTTCCCCCCCTCCTTTCTCTACATGTCCCTGTCCCTATTCTCCCTCTCCTCCCCCTCCCTCTCCCTCTTCTCTACATGTCCCTGTCCCTATTCTCCCTCCTTCCCCCTTTCTCTACATGTCCCTGTCCCTATTCTCCCTCCCTCCCCCCCTTTCTCTACATGTCCCTGTCCCTATTCTCCCTCCCTCCCTCCCCTTTCTCTACATGTCCCTGTCCCTATTCTCCCTCCCTCCCTCCCCTTTCTCTACATGTCCCTGTCCCTATTCTCCCCCTCCCTCCTTTCTCTACATGTCCCTGTCCCTATTCTCCCTCCCCTTTCTCTACATGTCCCTGTCCCTATTCTCCCTCCTACATGTCCCTCCCTCCCCTTTCTCTACATGTCCCTGTCCCTATTCTCCCTCCCTCCCCTTTCTCTACATGTCCCTGTCCCTATTCTCCCTCCCTCATTCTCTACATGTCCCTGTCCCTATTCTCCCTCCCTCCCTCCCCTTTCTCTACATGTCCCTGTCCCTATTCTCCCCCCTTTCCCTGTCCCTGTCCCTATTCTCCCCTCTCCTTTCTCTACATGTCCCTGTCCCTATTCTCCCTCCCTCCCTCCTTTCTCTACATGTCCCTGTCCCTATTCTCCCCTCCTTTCTCTACATCCCTGTCCCTATTCCCTTTCTCTACATGTCCCTGTCCCTATTCTCCCTCCTTTTTCTCTACATGTCCCTGTCCCTATTCTCCCTCCCCCCTTCTCAACATGTCCCTGTCCCTATTCTCCCTCCCCTTTCTCTACATGTCCCTGTCCCTATTCTCCCTCCCTCCCTCCCCTTTCTCTACATGTCCCTGTCCCTATTCTCCCTCCCTTTCTCTACATGTCCCTGTCCCTATTCTCCCTCCCTCCCTTTCTCTCCCTGTCCCTATTCTCCCTCCCTTTCTCTACATGTCCCTGTCCCTATTCTCCCTCCCTCCTCCCCTTCTCTACATGTCCCTGTCCCTATTCTCCCTCCCTCCCTCTCCTTTCTCTACATGTCCCTGTCCCTATTCTCCCTCCCTCCCCTTTCCTCTACATGTCCCTTTCCCTCCTCTCTACATGTCCCTGTCCCTATTCTCCCTCCCTTTCTCTACATGTCCCTGTCCCTATTCTCCCTCCCTCTACATGTCCCTGTCCCCTCCCTTCTCTACATGTCCCTGTCCCTATTCTTCCTCCCTCTCCTTTCTCTACATGTCCCTGTCCCTATTCTCCCTCCCATTTCTCTACATGTCCCTGTCCCTATTCTCCCTCCCCTTTCTCTACATGTCCCTGTCCCTATTCTCCCTCTCCTTTCTCTACATGTCCCTGTCCCTATTCTCCCTCCCCTTTCTCTACATGTCCCTGTCCCTATTCTCCCTCCCCTTTCTCTACATGTCCCTGTCCCTATTCTCCCTCCCTCCCTCTCCTTTCTCTACATGTCCCTGTCCCTATTCTCCCTCTCCTTTCTCTACATGTCCCTGTCCCTATTCTCCCTCCCTCCCTCTCCTTTCTCTACATGTCCCTGTCCCTATTCTCCCTCCCTCCCTCTCCTTTCTCTACATGTCCCTGTCCCTATTCTCCCTCCCCTTTCTCTACATGTCCCTGTCCCTATTCTCCCTCCCTCCCCTTTCTCTACATGTCCCTGTCCCTATTCTCCCTCCCTCCCTCCCCTTTCTCTACATGTCCCTGTCCCTATTCTCCCTCTCCTTTCTCTACATGTCCCTGTCCCTATTCTCCCTCCCTTTCTCTACATGTCCCTGTCCCTATTCTCCCTCCCTTTCTCTACATGTCCCTGTCCCTATTCTCCCTCTCCTTTCTCTACATGTCCCTGTCCCTATTCTCCCTCTCCTTTCTCTACATGTCCCTGTCCCTATTCTCCCTCCCTCCTCTCCTTTCTCTACATGTCCCTGTCCCTATTCTCCCTCCCTCCCTCCCTTTCTCTACATGTCCCTGTCCCTATTCTCCCTCCCTCCCTCCCCTTTTCTCTACATGTCCCTGTCCCTATTCTCCCTCCCTCCTTTCTCTACATGTCCCTGTCCCTATTCTATTCTCCCTCTCCTTTCTCTACATGTCCCTGTCCCTATTCTCCTCTCCTTTCTCTACATGTCCCTGTCCCTATTCTCCCTCCCTCCCTCTCCTTTCTCTACATGTCCCTGTCCCTATTCTCCCTCTCCTTTCTCTACATGTCCCTGTCCCTATTCTCCCTCTCCTTTCTCTACATGTCCCTGTCCCTATTCTCCCTCTCCTTTCTCTACATGTCCCTGTCCCTATTCTCCCTCTCCTTTCTCTACATGTCCCTGTCCCTATTCTCCCTCTCCTTTCTCTACATGTCCCTGTCCCTATTCTCCCTCCCTCTCCTTTCTCTACATGTCCCTGTCCCTATTCTCCCTCCCTCTCCTTTCTCTACATGTCCCTGTCCCTATTCTCCCTCCCTCCTTCCCTCCTTCTCTACATGTCCCTGTCCCTATTCTCCCTCCCTCCCTCCTTTCTCTACATGTCCCTGTCCCTATTCTCCCTCCTCCCTTTCTCTACATGTCCCTGTCCCTATTCTCCCTCCCTCCCTTTCTCTACATGTCCCTGTCCCTATTCTCCCTCTCCTTTCTCTACATGTCCCTGTCCCTATTCTCCCTCCCCCTTTCTCTACATGTCCCTGTCCCTATTCTCCCTCCCCTTTCTCTACATGTCCCTGTCCCTATTCTCCCTCCCCTTTCTCTACATGTCCCTGTCCCTATTCTCCCTCTCCTTTCTCTACATGTCCCTGTCCCTATTCTCCCTCTCCTTTCTCTACATGTCCCTGTCCCTATTCTCCCTCTCCTTTCTCTACATGTCCCTGTCCCTATTCTCCCTCCCCTTTCTCTACATGTCCCTGTCCCTATTCTCCCTCCCTCCCCTTTCTCTACATGTCCCTGTCCCTATTCTCCCTCTCCTTTCTCTACATGTCCCTGTCCCTATTCTCCCTCTCCTTTCTCTACATGTCCCTGTCCCTATTCTCCCTCCCTCCTCCCTTTTCTCTACATGTCCCTGTCCCTATTCTCCCTCCCTCCCCTTTCTCTACATGTCCCTGTCCCTATTCTCCCTCCCTTTCTCTACATGTCCCTGTCCCTATTCTCCCTCCCCTTTCTCTACATGTCCCTGTCCCTATTCTCCCTCTCCTTTCTCTACATGTCCCTGTCCCTATTCTCCCTCCCTCCCTCTCCTTTCTCTACATGTCCCTGTCCCTATTCTCCCTCCCCTTTCTCTACATGTCCCTGTCCCTATTCTCCCTCCCCTTTCTCTACATGTCCCTGTCCCTATTCTCCCTCTCCTTTCTCTACATGTCCCTGTCCCTATTCTCCTCCCCTTTCTCTACATGTCCCTGTCCCTATTCTCCCTCCCCTTTCTCTACATGTCCCTGTCCCTATTCTCCCTCCCCTTTCTCTACATGTCCCTGTCCCTATTCTCCCTCTCCTTTCTCTACATGTCCCTGTCCCTATTCTCCCTCTCCTTTCTCTACATGTCCCTGTCCCTATTCTCCCTCTCCTTTCTCTACATGTCCCTGTCCCTATTCTCCCTATTCTCCCTCTCCTTTCTCTACATGTCCCTGTCCCTATTCTCCCTCTCCTTTCTCTACATGTCCCTGTCCCTATTCTCCCTCTCCTTTCTCTACATGTCCCTGTCCCTATTCTCCCTCTCCTTTCTCTACATGTCCCTGTCCCTATTCTCCCTCTCCCCTTCTCTACATGTCCCTGTCCCTATTCTCCCTCTCCTTTCTCTACATGTCCCTGTCCCTATTCTCCCTCTCCTTTCTCTACATGTCCCTGTCCCTATTCTCCCTCCCCCCCTTTCTCTACATGTCCCTGTCCCTATTCTCCCTCCCTCCCTCCCCTTTCTCTACATGTCCCTGTCCCTATTCTCCCTCTCCTTTCTCTACATGTCCCTGTCCCTATTCTCCCTCTCCTTTCTCTACATGTCCCTGTCCCTATTCTCCCTCCCCCTTTCTCTACATGTCCCTGTCCCTATTCTCCCTCCCTCCCTCCTTTCTCTACATGTCCCTGTCCCTATTCTCCCTCCCCTTTCTCTACATGTCCCTGTCCCTATTCTCCCTCCCCTTTCTCTACATGTCCCTGTCCCTATTCTCCCTCCCTCCCTCCTTTCTCTACATGTCCCTGTCCCTATTCTCCCTCTCCTTTCTCTACATGTCCCTGTCCCTATTCTCCCTCCCCTTTCTCTACATGTCCCTGTCCCTATTCTCCCTCCCTCCCTCCCCTTTCTCTACATGTCCCTGTCCCTATTCTCCCTCTCCTTTCTCTACATGTCCCTGTCCCTATTCTCCCTCTCCTTTCTCTACATGTCCCTGTCCCTATTCTCCCTCTCCTTTCTCTACATGTCCCTGTCCCTATTCTCCCTCCCTCCCTCCCCTTTCTCTACATGTCCCTGTCCCTATTCTCCCTCTCCTTTCTCTACATGTCCCTGTCCCTATTCTCCCTCTCCTTTCTCTACATGTCCCTGTCCCTATTCTCCCTCTCCTTTCTCTACATGTCCCTGTCCCTATTCTCCCTCTCCTTTCTCTACATGTCCCTGTCCCTATTCTCCCTCTCCTTTCTCTACATGTCCCTGTCCCTATTCTCCCTCTCCTTTCTCTACATGTCCCTGTCCCTATTCTCCCTCCCCTTTCTCTACATGTCCCTGTCCCTATTCTCCCTCCCTCCCTCTCCTTTCTCTACATGTCCCTGTCCCTATTCTCCCTCCCTCCCTTTCTCTACATGTCCCTGTCCCTATTCTCCCTCTCCTTTCTCTACATGTCCCTGTCCCTATTCTCCCTCTCCTTTCTCTACATGTCCCTGTCCCTATTCTCCCTCTCCTTTCTCTACATGTCCCTGTCCCTATTCTCCCTCTCCTTTCTCTACATGTCCCTGTCCCTATTCTCCCTCTCCTTTCTCTACATGTCCCTGTCCCTATTCTCCCTCTCCTTTCTCTACATGTCCCTGTCCCTATTCTCCCTCTCCTTTCTCTACATGTCCCTGTCCCTATTCTCCCTCTCCTTTCTCTACATGTCCCTGTCCCTATTCTCCCTCTCCTTTCTCTACATGTCCCTGTCCCTATTCTCCCTCCCTCCCTTTTTCTCTACATGTCCCTGTCCCTATTCTCCCTCTCCTTTCTCTACATGTCCCTGTCCCTATTCTCCCTCTCCTTTCTCTACATGTCCCTGTCCCTATTCTCCCTCTCCTTTCTCTACATGTCCCTGTCCCTATTCTTCCTCCCAGTTCCCAAACAGGACACCGTTTGTGCAGACAGACACACAGACAGTCAGACATAGAAGGCCACTGAGTGGTCAGTCATTCATCCGTTGGCCAGAGTGCAACTCCACTTCCTGCTCCTCTCCTCGTAGACCTGCTATTAGCACCCAGTCCAAACAGACAGACTAAACTAAGACGTAACACAGGGCTTTTACAGTCTGTTCTGTTTCCTCTGCCTCTTCTCTTTGTTGTTCACTTTTATTCTGGGTCAAGTTACCCGGACGATGAGTGTCCTTCGCGGCAGGATGGCGCTCGCATGGCATGTAATGGCAGTAGGCGTGAGGAAAGATGGCGCTGGGGCTGATTCTCTCGCTCTCTCAAAACCGCCTCCTTTCACCCCCCGGCAACGGTTTAAACTAG
Organism: Oncorhynchus masou masou; assembly: GCF_036934945.1. Taxonomy (NCBI): domain Eukaryota; kingdom Metazoa; phylum Chordata; class Actinopteri; order Salmoniformes; family Salmonidae; genus Oncorhynchus; species Oncorhynchus masou. The sequence goes on along the minus strand of NW_027014594.1, from coordinate 171,884 downwards.
TTCCACTCCAAAGGTGCAATTTCTGACTAAATGGGTAATTACAGTAGACTGTCGAGTTCCACTGTGCCCACTTACATTCTAACACTTACATTCTTCAAATAGCTTCTCTGGCCCGCTATACAAAACATACAGCTGTAATAAACAAGGATGAGAGGGATGGAAAGAGAGTGTTAAATGTTAAAAACATTATAGATCACCACATGTCAGAGCAGAGAAGGAGAAGAGTAGTTACACAGGAGAGGTGGATGGTTATAAACGTTGAGCCCACAGGGGAGGGGAGGCCTGCCTGGAAGACAGAGAGGATAATGGGATTGCTCGTTAGAGCCACTGGGTGAGGCTGTGTGTGTGTGTGTGTGTGTGTTTTACCTGGGCAGTGAGCTGGGGTTTGATGTATGGATGTGTAGACATACGTGTGTGTGTCCATGTACTGTATGTGTGTGTATGTGAGCACATCTTACCTTGTCAGTGAGCTGTGTCTCAGTGGAGAGGCTCTGGACAGTAACCAGCACCTGTAACAGCTGTAGACTGACCGAGCAACAGTCCTTCTCACACACAGACAACAGAACATCCACACAGGACAGCAACTGGTCCAGATACACCGCCTGGGAGAGGGACCGAGAGACAATTCTAATTCAGCCCTTTATTGGGTAAATATCATACATCACATATTTACACCTGGAAAAGGAGAGACCGGGAGAGAGAGGGAGACGGAGATTGGGGAATGTGTAGATTGAGGTGGAGTGTGAGAAGGGGTGAGAGAGATGGGTACAGAGAGAGATAGGTACAGAGAGGGTTGAGAGAGATAGGTACAGGTACAGAGAGAGATAGGTACAGAGAGAGAGATAGGTACAGAGAGAGGGAATAAGAGAGATAGGTACAGAGAGAGGGAATAAGAGAGAGATAGGTACAGAGAGAGGGAGTAAGAGAGAGATAGGTACAGAGAGAGGGAATAAGAGAGAGATAGGTACAGAGAGAGGGAATAAGAGAGAGATAGGTACAGAGAGAGATGGGTACAGAGAGAGGGAATAAGAGAGAGATAGGTACAGAGAGAGATAGGTACAGAGAGAGGGATAGGTACAGAGAGATAGGTACAGAGAGAGGGAGTAAGAGAGAGATAGGTACAGAGAGAGGGAATAAGAGAGAGATAGGTACAGAGAGAGGGAGTAAGAGAGAGATAGGTACAGAGAGAGGGAGTAAGAGAGAGATAGGTACAGAGAGAGGGAATAAGAGAGAGATAGGTACAGAGAGGGGAGTAAGAGAGAGATAGGTACAGAGAGAGGGAGGAGAGAGATAGGTACAGAGAGAGGGAGGAGAGAGATAGGTACAGAGAGAGGGAATAAGAGAGAGATAGGTACAGAGAGAGGGAGTAAGAGAGAGATAGGTACAGAGAGAGGGAATAAGAGAGAGATAGGTACAGAGAGAGGGAATAAGAGAGAGAGATAGATACAGAGAGAGAGGTACAGAGAGAGGATAGGTACAGAGAGAGGGAGTAAGAGAGAGATAGGTACAGAGAGAGGGAATAAGAGAGATAGGTACAGAGAGAGGAATAGATACAGAGAGAGATAGGTACAGAGAGAGGGAGTAAGAGAGAGATAGGTACAGAGAGAGGGAGTAAGAGAGAGATAGGTACAGAGAGAGGGAGTAAGAGAGAGATAGGTACAGAGAGAGGGAGTAAGAGAGAGAGATAGGTACAGAGAGAGGGAGTAAGAGAGAGATAGGTACAGAGAGAGGGAGTAAGAGAGAGATAGGTACAGAGAGAGATAGGTACAGAGAGAGGGAGTAAGAGAGAGATAGGTACAGAGAGAGGGAGTAAGAGAGAGATAGGTACAGAGAGAGAGATAGGTACAGAGAGAGATAGGTACAGAGAGAGGGAGTAAGAGAGAG
>NW_027014594.1:72500-167500 GCF_036934945.1 Oncorhynchus masou masou | reverse complement strand
GAGCGGCCAGAGAGAGGAGAGAGCGGCCAGAGAGCAGAAAGAGAGCGGCCAGAGAGAAGCCAGAGAGCGTCCAGAGAGCAGCCAGAGAGCAGAAAGACAGCGGCCAGAGAGCAGAAAGACAGCGGCCAGAGAGCAGCCAGAGAGAAGCCAGAGAGCGGAAAGAGCGGCCAAAGAGCAGAAAGAGAGCGGCCAAAGAGAAGCCAGAGAGCTGCCAGAGAGCGGAGAGAGCGGCCAGAGAGCAGCCAGAGAGCAGAAAGAGAGCGGCCAGAGAGAAGCCAGAGAGCAGAAAGAGAGCGGCCAGAGAGAAGCCAGAGAGCAGCATGTCACTTCAGTGGGAAGGAAAAGAGATCAAAGCATAAATAAATAAGATGGAAGAGCAGTGAGTCTATGACAGGACTGGAGAGGAGAGACTAGAGGGTCAGGACTTCCAGGGCTGGAGAGGAGAGACTAGAGGGTCAGGACTTCCAGGGCTGGAGAGGAGAGACTAGAGGGTCAGGACTTCCAGGACTGGAGAGGAGAGACTAGAGGGTCAGGACTTCCAGGGCTGGAGAGGAGAGACTAGAGGGTCAGGACTTCCAGGACTGGAGAGGAGAGACTAGAGGGTCAGGACTTCCAGGACTGGAGAGGAGAGACTAGAGGGTCAGGACTTCCAGGACTGGAGAGGAGAGACTAGAGGGTCAGGACTTCCAGGACTGGAGAGGAGAGACTAGAGGGTCAGGACTTCCAGGGCTGGAGAGGAGAGACTAGAGGGTCAGGACTTCCAGGGCTGGAGAGGAGAGACTAGAGGGTCAGGACTTCCAGGACTGGAGAGGAGGACTAGAGGGTCAGGACTTCCAGGACTGGAGAGGAGAGACTAGAGGGTCAGGACTTCCAGGGCTGGAGAGGAGAGACTAGAGGGTCAGGACTTCCAGGAATGGAGAGGAGAGACTAGAGGGTCAGGACTTCCAGGACTGGAGAGGAGAGACTAGAGGGTCAGGACTTCCAGGACTGGAGAGGAGAGACTAGAGGGTCAGGACTTCCAGGGCTGGAGAGGAGAGACTAGAGACTATTCTAAAAGAAAGTGAGCATTGAGGATAACCTCTGCTTCCTTAGTCCCCCTGTCTGGCCTGGGCTTCCCTGGGCCTCCCCCTCACCTTTCTGGGCTTCAATGGGCCTCTCACTCACCTCTCTGGGCTTCCCAGGGGCTTCCCCCTCACCTCTCTGGGCTTCCCTGGGGCCTCCCCCTCACCTCTCTGGGCTTCCCTGGGGCCTCCCCCTCACTCCATCTTGGCTTCCCTGGGGCCTCCCCCTCACCCCATCTTGGCATCCCTGGGGCCTCCACCTCACCCCATCTGGACATCCCTGGGGCCTCCACCTCACCCCATCTTGGCATCCCTGGGGCCTCCACCTCACCCCATCTGGACATCCCTGGGGCCTCCCCCCCCTCACCCCATCTTGGCTTCCCTGGGGCCTCCCCTCACCCCTCCTGGCTTCCCTGGGGCTTCCCCTCACCCCTCTGGGATTGTGACTCAGTTCTCCCTGCTCCTGTGTGCTTACTCACCCCCTCTGTAGTGTGTGGACGTGCTCTGTTGTGTTCTGCTCACAGTGGGTTGTGAGGATACCCATAGAATCTCTAGTTATTGTATTTCTGTGTGGATTCCCCTCTTTTCTGTTCTGCTCTGCAGCTCACTATCATGGGAATAGAGCAGAGAGAATGTGGAGGTTTCACTCTTCTGGTCTGGTCTGGCCTGTTCTGTCTGTTCTGGTCTGCTCTGTTCTGTTCTCTGCTGTGTTCTGTTCTGCTATGTTTTGGTCTGTTCTGTTCTGTTCTCTGCTGTGGTCTGTTCTGTTCTCTGCTGTGTTCTGTTCTGTTCTGTTCTCTGCTCTGTTCTGGTCTGTTCTCTGCTCTGTTCTGTTCTCTGCTGTGGTCTGTTCTGTTCTCTGCTCTGTTCTGGTCTGTTCTCTGCTGTGTTCTGTTCTGCTCTGTTTTGTTCTGTTCTGTTCTGTTCTCTGCTGTGGTCTGTTCTGTTCTGTTCTCTGCTCTGTTCTGGTCTGTTCTGTTCTCTGCTGTTCTCTGTGTTCTGTTCTGTTCTCTGTTCTGGTCTGCTCTGTTCTGTTCTCTGCTGTGGTCTGGTCTGTTCTGTTCTCTGCTGTGGTCTGTTCTGTTCTGTTCTCTGCTCTGTTCTGTTCTGTTCTCTGCTCTGTTCTGGTTCTGTTCTCTGCTGTGGTCTGGTCTGTTCTCTGCTGTGGTCTGGTCTGTTCTGTTCTCTGCTGTGGTCTGTTCTGTTCTCTGCTCTGTTCTGGTCTGTTCTCTGCTGTGGTCTGGTCTGTTCTGTTCTCTGCTGTGGTCTGTTCTGTTCTCTGCTCTGTTCTGGTCTGTTCTCTGCTGTGGTCTGGTCTGTTCTCTGCTCTGTTCTGGTCTGTTCTCTGCTGTGGTCTGGTCTGTTCTGTTCTCTGCTGTGTTCTGTTCTGTTCTCTGCTGTGGTCTGGTCTGTTCTCTGCTGTGTTCTGTTCTGGTCTGTTCTCTGCTGTGGTCTGGTCTGTTCTGTTCTCTGCTCTGGTCTGCTTTCTGCTGTGGTCTGTTCTGGTCTGTTCTGTTTTCTGCTGTGGGCTGTTCTCTGCTGTGGTCTGTTCTGTTCTGTTCTGTTTCTGCTCTGTTCTGGTCTGTTCTCTGCTGTGGTCTGGTCTGTTCTGTTCTCTGCTCTGTTCTGGTCTGTTCTCTGCTGTGTTCTGGTCTGTTCTGTTCTCTGCTGTGGTCTGTTCTGTTCTGTTCTCTGCTCTGTTCTCTGTTCTCTGCTGTGGTCTGTTCTGTTCTCTGCTGTGGTCTGTTCTGTTCTCTGCTGTGGTCTGTTCTCTGTTCTCCGTTCTGGTTTGTTGTGGTCTGTTCTGGTCTGCCACAACACCCCTAGGGAGGCAGCCCAGGATGCTGTAGCGAGACACCACCAGACGTTTAACATTGTAACACACAGACAGACACTGACATCAAAACAGCCATCAGTAGGTGTGGGAGAGGAGAGGTAAAAGTGGCTTAGTGGATATAATCATGTGTTAGACACACCTGGAGCCTGACTGGTGCTGTGCCACTGCACACGCCACGGGGCCTCGTAACACCGTGTGTGTCTGACTGGTGCTGTGCCACTGCACACGCCACGGGGCCTCGTAACACCGTGTGTGTCTGACTGGTGCTGTGCCACTGCACACGCCACGGGGCCTCGTGGTGCTGTGCCAACACCGTGTGTGTCTGACTGGTGCTGTGCCACTGCACACGCCACGGGGCCACGGGGCCTCGTAACACCGTGTGTGTCTGACTGGTGCTGTGCCACTGCACACGCCACGGGGCCTCGTAACACCGTGTGTGTCTGACTGGTGCTGTGCCACTGTGGGCCCCGTACTGTGTGTCTGACTGGTGCTGTGCCACGGGGCCTCGTAACACCGTGTGTGTCTGACTGGTGCTGTGCCACTGCACACGCCACGGGGCCTCGTAACACCGTGTGTGTCTGACTGGTGCTGTGCCACTGCACACGCCACGGGGTCCTGACTGTGCTGTGCCAACACCGTGTGTGTCTGACTGGTGCTGTGCCACACACGCCACGGGGCCTCGTGACACCGTGTGTGTCTGACTGGTGCTGTGCCACGGGGCCTCGTAACACCGTGTGTGTCTGACTGGTGCTGTGCCACTGCACACGCCACGGGGCCTCGTAACACCGTGTGTGTCTGACTGGTGCTGTGCCACTGCACACGCCACGGGGCCTCGTAACACCGTGTGTGTCTGACTGGTGCTGTGCCACTGCACGGGGCCTCGTAACACTGTGTGTGTCTGACTGGTGCTGTGCCACTGCACACGCCACGGGGCCCGTAACACCGTGTGTGTCTGACTGGTGCTGTGCCACGGGGGGCCTCGTAACACCGTGTGTGTCTGACTGGTGCTGTGCCACTGCGGGGCCCCGTAACACCGTGTGTGTCTGACTGGTGCTGTGTCACGGGGCCTCGTAACACCGTGTGTGTCTGACACAAATGCACACTGACATACTGAGGTAGTTGGGGATTCATTACCACCCCCCCACAACTTCTTCCGGTGTCATGGCAACAGGGAAACAGATACACCCCTGAGCTCAGACCCGGTTGTGTCAGTCCACAGGTGAGGTGGCAGCCACGGGCACAGGTACGGTAAGCCCAACCCACCACCACACTCCTCCTTTCTTTCCTCTCTCTTTCAACAGCAAGATGAGCAGGCCACAGCTGTCAGCGGCCATGACACCAGACAGAGGAAACATGTCAGAGTGGGTTTGTGTTTTCTGAGAGACAGTAAATTGGCCGACATGGCGTCACCAAGTCACACAAAGGACAGCCACTCCCGAGTCTCTCGGCAGCATTTGCACAGAAGACAAGATAGAAAACAGAGCCTCCTCTCCTCTGGCTCAGCACTTTGACAGTGTCTTGCTGTGTAATGTTCTGTCTGTTAACGACGTGGTTGTAAACACTCCTTCCCTTCACCTTTCTCTCTCCCATCTGCCGGTTTGCTTTCGCTCCGCAAATGTGAGACTAGCGCCGTAGCCACGGCAACACCACAATGGCCCTCAGCTGTAGAGTGAGAGCGTGTCTCTATTATGTACTAATAGCTTAATGTCTGTGGGTGTGTGTGTTTTATGGTATGTCCTATAATTACAAGTGCAACTTGTACGACAATTAAGCTTAACTTAACCAACACTCCTTTCAACTCCTCTCTGCCACAGTGAAGTCATTGTGAGTGCCAAGCACAATATCAGTGTCCACATCTTCAAGGGGCTCCACCACTCTCTCTCTCTCTCTCTCTCTCTCTCTCTCTACTGACCAGAGTGGTGACTTTGAAGATTATTTATATTTGATTTTTTTTTACTGCTTTTTGGTCCAAGTCAAACCTCTCACTCTCTTGCACAAAACTCTCTAATGTTGGAAGGATCAAAAACACAAAAGTTGTTCTCAACTTTTGAAGTTTATTTTAAAAAGCATAGCATCTGAGTCTGCAATTTAACTATTATTTTTTAACTCTACTTTATCTTAGCACCACCGCTGCCCAATGTGCTCATATGACATTTTCCCCTTACATGTCTAAAAACCAACGAGCTAAACTGATATCAAAAACAGTTAGTCCAACAAGCATGATCACTGTGGCTGCTGGCTAACCTTCACACCATCTGTGTGATGACAGGGTCTCTGAAGTTCATGTCAGAGTATTTGATCATTTTTATTTAACCTTCATTTCCACAGGTTTTTCTCATAGAGATAACATCTACTTTTCAAGGGAGACCTGGTCCGACAGCAGCAAGAGAACCAACGTTTCACAAAAAAACTACTTACATACACTAACACAACATTGAACAAAACTATAGACACACATACAGTACAACAATTACATATTACGTAAAGAAACACAAAATGTCATAACTAAAAAACAGCAGTCCTAAAGACAATTACACTCTTCCATGATATTTATAATCGATCAAGTGTTTAAACTCCACCAAGGTTTTAGATCGGTAAAGAACCTGAGAGCAGCATGATATACTGGATCAAGTGGGTAGAGGCCTGCATACACTACTGGCCAAAAGCTTTACAACACCGACTCATTCAAGGCTTTTTCTTTAGTTTCACTATTTTCTACATTGTAGAATAATAGTGAAGACATCAAAACTATGAAATAACACATGGAATCATGTAGTAACCAAAAAAAGTGTTAAATAAACAGATTCTTCAGAGTAGCCACCCTTTGCCTTGATGACCGCTTTGCACACTCTTGGCATTCTCTCAACCAGCTTCATGAGGTAGTCACCTGGAATGCATTTTAATTAACAGGTGTGCCTTCTAAAAAAGTTAATTTGTGGAATTTCTTTCCTTCTTAATGCGTTTGAGCCAATCAGTTGTGTTGTGACAAGGTAGGGGGTATACAGAAGACAGCACTAATTGGTAAAAGACCAAGAGCTCAAATAAGCAAAGAGAAATGACACACATCATTACTTTAAGACATGAAGGTCAGTCAACATGGAACATTTCAAGAACTTTGTTCAAGTGCAGTCGCAAAAACCATCAAGCGCTATGATGAAACTGGTTCTCATGAGGACCCCACAGGAAAGGCAGACCCAGAGTTACCTCTGCTGCAGAAGATAAGTTCATTAGAGTTACCAGCCTCAAATTACAGCCCAAATAAATGCTTCACAGAGTTCAAGTAACAGACACATCTCAGCTAGAGGTCGACCGATTATGATGTTTCAATACCGATACCGATTATTGGAGGACCAAAAAAGCTGATACCAATTAATAGGCCAATTTTTATTTATATTTGTAATAATGACAATTACAATAATACAGAATGAACACTGAACCCTTTTATTTTAACTTAATATAATACATCAATAAAATCTATTTAGTCTCAAATAAATAATGAAACATGTTCAATTTGGTTTAAATAATGCAAAAACACAGTGTTGGAGAAGAAGCTAAAAGTGCAATATGTGCCATGTAAAAAAGCTAACGTTTAAGTTCCTTGCTCAGAACATATGAAAGCTGGTGGTTTAATAATCCCAGTTAAGAAGTTTTAGGTTGTAGTTATTATAGGAATTATGACGCGTCGACTATTTCTCTCTATACCATTTGTATTTCATATACCTTTGACTATTGGATGTTCTTATAGGCACCATAGTATTGCCAGCCTAATCTCGGGAGTTGATAGGCTGGAAGTCATAAACAGCGCTGTGCTTCAAGCATTGCTAAGAGCTGCTCGCTAACGCAGTAAAGTGCTGTTTGAATGAATGCTTACGAGCCTGCTGCTGCCTACCACCGCTCAGTCACACTGCTCTATCAAATATCAAATCATATACTTAACTATAATAAACACACAGAAATACGAGCCTTTGGTCATTAATATGGTTAAATCTGGAAACGTTCATTTCGAAAACAAAACGTTTATTCTTTCAGTGAAATACGGAACCGTTACGTATTTTATCTAACGGGTGGCATCCCTAAGTCTAAATATTGCTGTTACATTGCACAACCTTCAATGTTCTGTCATAATTATGTACAGTCTTTGTTAGGAAGAAACCAGTTCGCAACGAGCCAGGCAGCCCAAACTGTTGCATATACCCTGACTCTGCTTGCACTGAACGCAAGAGAAGTGACACCATTTCCCTAGTTAAAATAAATGCATGTTAACAGTCAATATTAACTAAATATGCAGTTTTAACAATATATACTTCTGTGTATTAATTTTAAGGCATTGATGTTTATTGTTAGGTACATTTGTGCAACGAATGTGCTTTTTCACAAATGCGCTTTTGTTAAATCATCACCCGTTTGGTGAAGTAGGCTGTGATTCGATGATAAATTAACAGGCACCGCACTGATTATATGCAACGCAGGACAAGCTAGTTAAACTAGTAATATCATCAACCATGTGTAGTTAACTAGTGATTATGTTAAGATTGATTGCTTTTTATAAGATAAGTTTAATGCTAGCTAGCAATTTACCTTGGCTCATTGCAGCCACAAGGTCTTTTTGACGCTGCACTCGTGTAACAGGTGGTCAGCCTGCCACGCAGTTATCTCATGGATTGCAATGTAATCGGCCAAAATCTGCATCCAAAAAGGCTGATTACCAATTGTTATGAAAACTTGAAATTGGCCCAAATGAATCATGCTGATTAATCGGTCGACCTCTAATCTCAACATCAACTGTTCAGAGGAGACTGTGTGAATCAGGCCTTCATGGTTGAATTACTGCAAAAAAAAAAAAACACTACTAAAGGACACCAATAATAAGAAGAGACTTGCTTGGGCCAAGAAACACGAGCAATGGACAATAGACCGTGAAAATCTGTCCTTTGGTCTGATGAGTGCAAATTTGAGAGATTTGTTTCCAACCGCCGTGTCTTTGTGAGACGCAGAGTAGGTGAACAGATGATGTCCGCATGTGTAGTTCCCACCCTGAAGCATGGAGGAAGAGGTGTGATGGTGTGGGGGTGCTTTGCTGGTGACACTGTCTGTGATTTATTTAGAATTCAGGGTACACTTAACCAGCATGACTACCACAGCATTCTGCAGCGATATCCCATCCCATCTGGTTTGCGCTTAGCGGGACTATCATTTGCTTTTCAACAGGACAATGACCAAACACCGATGATTAACGACTCATGATGCAATTGTAACAACATACAATATCTCAAGTCCTTTTGTTGTTCACCTTCCCAGAATTCCTCACACTCAAATGCTGACCTTATTATCTCCCAAGAGAACTCTCCTCGGTTATAGTCACAGCCGTGTATATCCCTCCGCAAGCGTATACAGATGAAGTCGGAAGTTTACATACAGTTAGGTTGGAGTCATTAAAACTCGTTTTTCAACCACTCCACACATTTCTTGTTAACTTCTTGGATATAGGGGGCGCTATTTTAATTTTTGGATGAAAAATGTCCCCGTTTTAAACAAGATATTTTGTCACGAAAAGATGCTCGACTATGCATATAATTGACAGCTTTGGAAAGAAAACCCTCTGACGTTTCCAAAACTGCAAATATATTGTCTGAGTTTTACAGAACTGATGTTACAGGCGAAACCCAGATAAAAATCCAATCAGGAAGTGCTGCATTTTTGAAACCGCCTCATGCCAATATGGCTGTGAATGGGCCACAAATGAGCTTAGGCTTTCTGTCGCTTCCCCAAGGTGTCGACAGCATTGTGACGTATTTGTAGGCATATCATTGGAAGATTGACCATAAGAGACTATATCTACCAGTGGTCGCTTGGTGTCCTCCATTGCAATTATTGCGTAATCTCCAGCTGCAGTATTTTTCCGTTTGCTTCTGATGAGAAGCAAACTGCCACCACTGATAGATGATCGAATAGATATGTGAAAAACACCTTGAGGATTGATTCTAAACAACGTTTGCCATGTTTCTGTTGATATTATGGAGCTAATTTGGAAAAAAGTTTGGCGTTTGTAGTCACTGAATTTTCCTGTCTTTTTCTTTACCAAACGTGATGAACAAAATGGAGCTATTTCGCCAACATAAATAATATTTTTGGAAAAAATTAACATTTGCTATCTAACTGAGAGTCTCGTCATTGAAATCATCCGAAGTTCTTCAAAGGTAAATTATTTTATTTGAATGCTTTTCTTGTTTTTGTGAAAATGTTGCCTGCTGAATGCTAGGCTTAATGATATGCTAGGCTATCAATACTCTTACACAAAGCTTGTGTAGCTTTGGTTGAAAAGCATATTTTGAAAATCTGAGATGACAGTGTTGTTAACAAAAGGCTAAGCTTGTGTTTCAATATATTTATTTCATTTAATTTGCGATTTTCATGAATAGAAAAAGTTGCGTTATGCTAATGCGTTATAGTTGAAGTATTTTTCTGTCGATTTCTCAGCCAAGCAGGATGTACAAACGTGAAAAGGAACATTTGCTATCTAACTGGGAGTCTCCTGAGTGAAAGCATCTGAAGTTCTTCAAAGGTAAATTATTTAATTTGGTTGCTTTTCTTATTTTTGTGAAAATGTTGCCTGCTGCCAGCACAGCCTAGCATAGCATTATGCCATGCTAAACTTACACAAATGCTTGTCTAGCGTTGGCTGTAACGCATATTTTGAAAATTTGAGATGACAGTGTTGTTAACAAAAGGCTAAGCTTGTGTTCGAATATATTTATTTCATTTCATTTGTGATTTTCATGAATAGGAAACGTTGCGTTATGGTAATGCACTTGAGGCTATGATTACGCTCCCGGATACGGGATTGCTCGTCGCTAGAGGTTAACAAACTATAGTTTTGGCAAGTAGGTTAGGACATCTACATGACACAAGTAATTTTTCCAACAATTGTTTACAGACAGATTATTTCACTTATAGTTCCCTATATCATAATTCCAGTGGGTCAGAAGTTTACATACACTAAGTTGACTGTGCCTTTAAACAGCTTGGACAATTCCAGAAAATGTCATGGCTTTAGAAGCTTCTGATAGTCTAATTGACATAATTTGTCAATTGGAGGTGTACCTGTGGATGTACTTCAAGGTCTACCTTCAAACTCAGTGACTCTTTGCTTGACATCATGGGAAAATCAAAAGAAATCAGCCAAGACCTCAGAAAAAATGGAGACCTCCACAAGTCTGGTTCATCCTTGGGAGAATTTCCAAACGCCTGAAGGCACATTCATCTGTACAAACAATAGTACGCAAGCATAAACACCATGGGACCACGCAGCCGTCAAACCGCTCAGGAAGGAGACGCGTTCTGTTTCCTAGGGATGAACGTACTTTGGTGCTTAAAGTGCAAATCAATCCCAGAAAAACAGCAAAGGACCTTGTGCAGATGCTGGAGGAAACAGGTACAAAAGTACCACAGTAAAACGAGTCCTATATCAACATAACCTGAAAGGCCGCTCAGCAAGGAAGAAGCCACTGCTCCAAAACCGCCATAAAAAAAACAGACTACGGTTTGCAACTGCACATAGGGACAAAGATCGTACTTGGAGAAATGTCCTCTGGTCTGATGAAACAAAAATAGAACTGTTTGGCCATAATGACCATTGTTGTTTGAAGGAAAAAGGGGAGGCTTGCAAGCCAAAGAACACCATCCCAACCGTGAAGCACGGGGGTGGCAGCATCATGTTGTGGGGGTGCTTTGCTGCAGGAGGGACTGGTGCACATCACAAAATAGATGGCATCATGAGGAATTAAAATTATGTGGATATATTAAAGCGACATCTCAAGACATGTGTTACCTTTATTTTACTAGGCAAGTCAGTTAAGAACAAATTCTTATTTTCAATGACGGCCTAGGAACAGTGGGTTAACTGCCTGTTCAGGGGCAGAACGACAGATTTGTACCTTGTCAGCTCGGGGATTAGAACTTGCAACCTTTCGGTTACTAGTCCAACACTCTAACCACTAGGCTACCCTGCCGACATCAGTCAGGATGTTAAAGCTTGGTCACAAATGGGTCTCCTAAATGGACAATGACCCCAAGCATACTTCCAAAGTTGTGGCAAAATGGCCTAAGGACAACAAAGTCAAAGTATTGGAGAGGCCATCACAAAGCCCTGACCTCAATCCTAGAGAAACATTTTGGCAGAACCGAAAAAGCTTGTGCGAGCAAGGAGGCCTACCCACCTGACTCAGTTACACCAGCTCTGTCAGGAGGAATGGGCCAAAATTCACCCAACTTATTGTGGGAAGCTTGTGAAAGGCTACCCAAAACATTTGACCCAAGTTAAACAATTTAAAAGCAATACTACCAAATACTAATTGAGTGTATGTAAACATCTGACCCACTGGGAATGTGATGAAAGAAATAAAAGCTGAAATAAATCACTCTACTATTATTCTGACATTTCACATTCTTAAAATAAAAGTGGTGATCCTAACTGACCCAAAACAGGGAATTTTTACTAGGATTAAATGTCAGGAATTGTGAAAAACTGTATGTAAACTTCTGGCTTCAACTGTTGACGGACATATTCAATCCATCCCTATCCCAGTCTGCTGTCACCACATGCTTCAAGATAGCCACCATTATTCCTGTTCCCAAGAAAGCAAAGGTAACTCTACTAAATGACTATTGCCCTGTAGCACTCACTTCTGTCATGATGAAGTGCTTTGAGAGACTAGTCAAGGACCATATCACCTCCACCCTACCTGACACCCTAGACCCACTCCAATTTGTTACCGCCCCAATAGGTCCACAGACGATGCAATCGCCATTACACTGCCCTATCTCACCTGGACAAGAGGAATACATATGTAATAATGCTGTTCATTGACTACAGCTCAGCATTCTACCCTCCAAACTCATCATTAAGCTTGAGACCCTGGTTCTCGATCCCCGCCCTGTGAAACTGGGTCCTAGACTTCCTGATTGGCTGCCCCCAGGTGATGAAGGTAGGAAACAACATCTCCACCCCGCTGATCCTCAACACTGGGGCACCACAAGGGTGCATTTTCAGCCCCCTCCTGTACTCCCTGTTCACCTACTACTGCGTGGCCATGCACGCCTCCAACTCAATCATCAGTTTGCAGGCAACCCTACAGTGGTAGGTTTGCTTACCAACAACGACGAGACAGCCTACAGGGAGGAGGTGAGGGCCCTCAAAGTGTAGCATCAGTAAAATAACCTCTCAATGTCAGCAAAACAAAATAAATGATCAAGGACTTCAGGAAACAGCAAAGGGAGCATCCCCTTATCCACATCGATGGGACAACAGTAGAGAAGGGGGAAGTTCCTCTGTATCTCTGAAATGGTCCAAGCACACAGACAGTGTGGTGAAGAAGGCGCAACCTCAGGAGGCTGAAAAAACCTGGCTTGTCACCGAAAACCCTTCTAACTTTTACAGATGCACAATTGAGAGCATCCTGTCGGGCTGTTTTACCACCTGGTACGGCAACTGCACCGCCCACAACCGCAGGGCTCTCCAGAGGGTGGTGCTGTCTGCACAACGCATCACCGGGGGCAAACTACCTGCCCTCCAGGACACCTACACCACCCGATGTCACAGGAAGGCCAAAAGGATAATCAAGGACAACAACCACCCGAGTCACTGTCTGTTCACCCTGCTATCATCCAGAAGGTGAGGTCAGTACAGGTGCATCAGAGCAGAGACAGAGAGATAGAAGCTGTTTTTCAATCTCAAGGCTATCAGATTGTTAAACAGCCACCACTAGCACAGAGGCAGCTGTCTACCTATAGACTTGATATCATTGGCCACTTTAATAAATGGAACACTTGCCACTTTAATAAATGGAACACTATTCCACTTTAATAAATGGAACATTCTATTCCACTTTAATAATGCCATTTTAAGAATGTTTACATATCTCACATTACTCATCTCATATGTACTGTTATCCTTCACTATCTATTGCATCTTAGCTGCTCTGTCACTGCTCATCTATATATTTTATATTTATATATTCTCATCCCATTCCTTTATTGTGTGTATTAGGTTTAGTTGTGGAATTTGTTAGATATCACCTGTTAGATACTGCTGCACTGTCGGATCTAGAAGCAGAAGAATTTCGCTAGACTCGCGACTGCTAACCATGTGTATGTGACCAATAACATTTGATTTGACACACCTCCAGGCTGTGTAGGGGCTATTTGACCAAGAAGGAGAGTGATGGAGTGCTGCATCAGATGATCTAGCCTCCACAATCACCCAACCTCAACCCAATTGAGATGGTTTGGGATGAGTTAGACTGCAGAGTGAAGAAAAGCAGCCAACAAGTGCTCAGCATATGTGGGAACTCCTTCAGGACTTTTGGAAAAGCATCTAGGTGAAGCTGGTTGACAGAATGCCAAGAGTGTGCAAAGCTGCCATCCAGGCAAAGGGTGGCTACTTAGAAGAATCTCAAATATAAATATATTTTGATTTGTTTAACACTTTTCTGGTTACTACATGATTCCATATGTGTTATTTCATAGTTTTGATGTCTTCCCTATTATTCTGTAATGTAGAAAATAGTAAAAATAAAGAAAAATCCTTGAATGAGTAGGTGTCCAAACTTTTGACAGGTACTGTACATCGTACCAGCTCCTGCCTGGCATCCAGAAGAAAAACAAGCCTTATGCCTTATACCTATTTTCAGCTGGAGCTTCCTTATCAAGTTCTCCACATGAACAGTGAAGCTCAGCTTGTCATCCACCCACACTCCCAACTATTTGTACACTTGGACTTTCTCTATAGTATGTTCATCCAATGTATGTGTGACTGTATGGGAGTGTGTGTCTGCCTGTCAGTGTCTGCCTGTCAGTGTCTGCTTGCATGTTGGTTTGTCATGTCTGTATGTCTGCCAACCTGTCTTACTTGCCTACCTGCTTGTGTGTGTCTTCCACTGTCTGCTCTGCCAACCTGTCTTTCTGTCTGTCTGTTCTGCTCTGTCCGTCTTTCTGACTGTCTGCCTACCTGTCTGTCTGTCCACTCCGCTACTGCTCTGGGTCTGCTCTGCTCTGGTCTGCACTGCTCCGTGTGTGTGGCTGTTTTCAAAGTGCAGGTGGTGTGTTCTCTACAAAATGAACGCAGATGCATCCTCTCCCTTCACCTCTCAACATGTTATTTGTTTCAGCCCAATTTTGCCTAAAAAAATTGAGGCCCTCTCTGGTTTCATAAAACCCTTTTCTCTATGTGAGGAGGTGTCTGGCCTGATGAATATGAAGTTTTTAAAGAATACTGCAGGTGTGTAAAAACTGTTCTGGTATGTGATTGCAAATAATTTCACTGCTTTTAACTGAGGGATATTCACTTGTGTCCCATCTTTTCCAACCCCTCCAACATCCTCAGAACATCTGTGAAAATGGTGTGTTTCTGATGTTTTGTAGTTCATACCCAGATTGAGTACTGAAGACCCTGTATTTCCAATGACATCATAGAAACTGTACTGATGACATTTTAACATATGCAGCCAGCACTGTGCTGGAGATGATCTTTAACTATGAGCCAGCACTGACATGTATTTTAAATGCCTTTAGCATACCCAGCAAGAACTGTACTGCTGGCTAACCTGACCTTTACATACCCAGCCAGCACTGTGCTGCTAACCTTCACATACCCACCAGCACTGTTTGTCCTGCTTTTACATACCCAGCCAGCACTGTACTGCTGACCCTGCTCACTTACATACCCATATTTAACTACAGAACTGTACTGCTGCTAACCTGACATACCCAGCCAGCTGTACTGTACTGATGACACTGATCTTTACATACCCAGCCAGCACTGGGAACTGTACTGCTGACCCTGCTCTTTACATACCCAGCCAGCACTGTACTGTACTGCTAACCTGATCTTTAACTACCAGTCAGCACTGCTCTTTAACCATACCCAGCCAGCACTGTACTGCTGCTAACCCTGCTCTTTAACTACCCAGCCAGAACTGTACTGTACTGCTGACCCTGATCTTTACATACCCAGCCAGAACTGTACTGCTGACCCTGCTCTTTACATACCCAGCCAGCACTTTGTACTGCTGCACTGTACTGCTGTACTGATCTTTACATACCCAGCCAGCACTGTACTGTACTGCTGACACTGCATCTTTACATACCCAGCCAGCACTGTACTGTACTGCTCTTTACATACCCAGCCAGCACTGTACTGTGCTGACCCTGATCTTTACATACCCAGCCAGCACTGTACTGTACTGCTGACACTGCTCTTTACATACCCAGCCAGCACTGTACTGCTGACATGCTCTTTACATACCCAGCCAGCACTGTACTGCTGACACTGATCTTTACACCAGCCAGCACTGTACTGCTACCCTGCCTTTACATACCCAGCCAGCACTGTACTGCTGACCCTGCTCTTTACATACCCAGCCAGCACTGTACTGCTGACCCTGATCTTTACATACCCAGCCAGCACTGTACTGATGACACTGATCTTTACTACCCAGCCAGCACTGTACTGCTCATGACACTTTAATACCCAGCCAGATCTTTAACTACCCAGCCCAGCCAGCAAACTGTACTGCTGACACCTGATCTTTAACTACCCAGCCAGCACTGTACTGTACTGCTGACCTGATCTACCCAGCCAGCACTGTACTGTACCTAACCTGACCTTTAGCATACCCAGCCAGCACTGTGACTGCTACTGAGCCTGTCACCCTGTACTGTACTTGCCTTTTGTAGCCATACCCAGCCAGCACTGTACTTTTGCTGACCTGACTTTACATACCCAGCCAGCACTGTACTGTACTGCTGACACTGACTTTACATACCCACCACAGTACTGCAGACACTGAGGTTTTACCCAGCCAGCACTGTACTGCTAACCTGAAGCACTGTACTGACTCCTGACCTTGTTTGACATACCCAGCCAGCACTGTACTGTACTGCTGACACCCTGATCTTTACATACCCAGCCAGCACTGTAACCTGATCTTTACTGTGCCATGCTGACCCTGATCTTTACATACCCAGCCAGCACTGTACTGTACTGCTAACCAGCTTTACTGTACTGTACTGTACTGCTAACACTGATCTTTACATACCCAGCCAGCACTGTACTGCTGCAACCTGATCTTTAACATACCCAGCCAGCACTGTACTGATGACACTGATCTTTACATACCCAGCCAGCACTACTGTTTACATACCCTGTACTGCTGACACTGATCTTTACATACCCAGCCAGCACTGTACTGTACTGTACACTGATCTTTACATACCCTGCCTGTCACTGTCTGCTGACACTGTCTGTCTGCCTGTCCCAGCCAGCATGCTGGTGTGTGGGGGTGTGTATGTCTGCCAACCTGTCTTTCTACCCAGCCAGCACTGTACTGCTGCTGTCACTGTCTTTACTGCCAGCACTGTACTGCTGACCTGATCTTTACATACCCAGCCAGCACTGTACTGTACTGCTGACACTGATCTTTACATACCCAGCCAGCACTGTACTGCTACTCTCCCTTCTCTCTCTGATGATCTTTTTACAGCCCAGGTGGCCTGCTGTACTCCTCTGGTTTGGCCCTGCTCTGTGTGTCTGGCCCAGCCAGCAGAATACTGTAGGTGCTGTTTCCCCTCTGTCTGTCTGTCAACCCTGCCTTTACTGTAATTTCACAATTTTTAAACTTTACTGATCATTCCAGCACCACCCCAGCATCAGCACTGTAAAATGGTGTGTTTCTATGATTTTTAGTAAACCCATTGCCAGCATAAGTGTTTCCAATGACATCATAGACACGAGATCTTTACATATGCCAGCCCAGCACTGTAGATGATGAATATGAAGTTGACATGAAATGTCCCTTTAGCCCCAGCCAGCACTGTACTGTAATGCCCTGATCTTCACAGCCAGCACTGAACTGTACTGCTAACATCTGATCTTTACATACCCAGCCAGAACTGTACTGCTAACCTGACCTTTACATACCCAGCCAGACACTGTACTGCTGACCCTGATCTTTACATACCCAGCCAGCACTGTACTGTACTGCTGACACTGTATGTCTTTACATACCCAGCCAGCACTGTACTGTACCCTGACACTTTCTCATACCCAGCCAGCACTGTACTGTACTGCCCTGACTCTTTACATACCCAGCCAGCACTGTACTGTACTGACTAACCTGACCTTTACATACCCAGCCAGCACTGTACTGCTGACACCTGACTTTACATACCCAGCCAGCACTGTGTGTACTGCTGACACTGCTCTTTACATACCCAGCCAGCACTGTACTGCTGACCCTGATCTTTACATACCCAGCCAGCACTGTACTGATGACCCTGATCTTTACATACCCAGCCAGCACTGTACTGATGACACTGATCTTTACATACCCAGCCAGCACTGTACTGCTGACACTGATCTTTACATACCCAGCCAGCACTGTACTGTACTGCTAACCTGATCTTTAACTACCCCAGCCAGCACTGTACTGTACTGCTGACCCCCGCCTTTACATACCCAGCCAGCACTGTACTGTCTCCCTCACCGATCTTTACATACCCAGCCAGCACTGTACTGATGACACTGATCTTTACATACCCAGCCAGCACTGTACTGTACTGATCCTGATCTTTACATACCCAGCCAGCACTGTACTGTACTGCTGACACTGATCTTTAACTACCCAGCCAGCACTGTACTGTACTGCTGACCTGATCTTTACTACCCAGCCAGCACTGTACTGTACTGCTGACCTGATCTTTACATACCCAGCCAGCACTGTACTGTACTGCTAACCTGATCTTTAACTACCGAGCCAGCACTGTACTGTACTGCTGCACTGATCTTTACATACCCAGCCAGCACTGTACTGTACTGCTAACCTGACTGTCTTTACATACCCAGCCAGCACTGTACTGTACTGATGACACTGATCTTTACATACCCAGCCAGCACTGTACTGTACTGCTGACACTGATCTTTACATACCCAGCCAGCACTGTACTGTCTTGACACTGATCTTTACATACCCAGCCAGCACTGTACTGTACTGCTGATCTGTATTCTCCAGACAGACCAGCCAGCAGGTACTGTCTCCATCTGTGACCTGTGTCTCCATACTCCCCAGCCTGTAGAAGTCTCCCTGGTGCACTGTGTGTCTCCCTTTCCCCAGCCTGTCTGTCACCTGTACTCCCCGTACTGACCCTCTTTGAAATGTTGCACTGTATGTCTGCTGACACTGCTTTACATACCCAGCCAGCACTGTGTGTACTGCTAACCTGACCTTTGTCTCCCAGCCAGCCACACTGTACTGTCTCTATTATGACCTGACCACCTTTACATACCCAGCCAGCACTGTACTGTCTCCTGACACCCCGCCTTTACATACCCAGCCAGCACTGTACTGTCTTTACCCTGCTCCCCGACACTGATCTTTACATACCCAGCCAGCACTGTACTGTACTCATCTCCCCCAGAACTGAAATCTCCCTGATCTTCAGAGCCCCAGCCAGCACTGTACTGGGTCTCCCCAGCACTGACTCATTGCAGCCATCAGTGTCCAGCCAGCACTGTGTGATCTCCCTCTCTCCCCAGCCAGCAATGTTATTTTAATATCTCCCCAGCCAGCACTGTACTGTGGGACACTGATCTTTAGATACCCAGCCAGCACTGTCTGTCTGCTAACCTGATCTTTAACTCCCCCCGCCAGCACTGTCTGTACTCTCTCCCCGCACTGTCTGTCTCTCCCCGCCTACTCCAGCCAGCACTGTACTGTACTGCTGACCTGTCTTTCCCTCCCAGCCCCCACTGTACTGTCTGCTCTCCCCCGCCTTGTCTACCCAGCCAGCCTGTACTGTCTCTGCTGACACTGATCTTTACATCTCCCAGCCAGCACTGTACTGCTCCCTTCAGTCCCACAGAAACTAACTTGTGATGATCTCTGTGAGTCTGTCCCAGACCCCCGACCTGTGGTCTGTCTCCATCTGTGTCCCCGCTCTGTTGTCCCCTGCTCTCCCCGGGGTGGAGTGTCTCCCTCTCTCCCCGCCTGTCTGTCTGTCCCCGCCTGTGGACCCTCCCCCGCCTTGTGTCTCCCTCTCAGTGTTTCCCTCTCTCCCCGCCTGTGGTCTCCCTCTCTCCCCGTGTGTGTCTCCCTCTCTCCCCGCCTGTGTGTCTCCCTCTCTCCCCGCCTGTTATGTTCCCTTTCTCCCGCCTGTGTGCCCCTCTGTCCCCGCCTGTTTCTCCCTGACCCCCGCCTGTGTGTCTCCCTCTCGCCCGCCTGTGTGAAATCTAATATTTTGTTCCCTCTCCCCCTCCTGTGTGTCTCCCTCTCTCCCCCTGTGGGTCTCCCTGTGTGGTACGGGTGACTACATTGCAGCCAGCAGTGTGAGTGCATGTGTGAAAATAGCCCCCTCCGTCCTTCGCAGCCAGAGAAATGTTATTTTAATATCAAAGGTAAACTAAATGTGACCCTCTCTCCCATTAGCGCCTGTGTGTCTCCCTCTGTGTCTCCCCCTCTCTCCCCCGCTGTGTGTCTCCCTCTCCCCCCGCCTGTGTGTCTCCCTCTCTCCCCCTGCCTGTCTGTCTCCCTCTCTCCCCCTGTGTGTCTCCCTCTCCCCCCCCTCTCCCCCGCCTGTGTGTCTCCCTCCCTCCCCGCCTGTGTCTCCCTCTCTCCCCGCCTGTGTGTCTCCCTCTCCCCGCCTGTGTGTCTCCCTCTCTCCCCGCCTGTGTGTCTCCCTCTCCCCCGCCTGTGTGTCTCCCTCTCTCCTGTGTGTCTCCCTCTCTCCCCGCCTGTGTCTCCCTCTCTCCCCGTGTGTCTCCCTCTCTCCCCGCCTGTGTGTCTCCCTCTCTCCCCGCCTGTGTGTCTCCCTCTCTCCCCGCCTGTGTGTCTCCTCCCCCCGTCCTGTGTCTCTCCCCGCCTGTGTGTCTCCCCCCTCCCCCCCCGCCTGTGTGTCTCCCCCCGCCTGTGTGTCTCTCTCCCCCGCCTGTGTGTCTCCCTCTCTCCCCGCCTGTGTGTCTCCCTCTCTCCCCGCCTGTGTGTCTCCCTCTCTCCCCGCCTGTGTGTCTCCCTCTCTCCCCGCCTGTGTGTCTCCCTCTCCCCCGCCTGTGTGTCTCCCTCTCTCCCCCGCCTGTGTGTCTCCCTCTCTCCCCGCCTGTGTGTCTCCCCCCGCCTCTCTCCCCGCCTGTGTGTCTCCCTCTCTCCCCGCCTGTGTGTCTCCCTCTCTCCCCGCCTGTGTGTCTCCCTCTCTCCCCGCCTGTGTGTCTCCCTCTCTCCCCGCCTGTGTGTCTCCCTCTCTCCCCGCCTGTGTGTCTCCCTGTCTCCCTCTCTCCCCGCCTGTGTCTCTCTCCCTCTCTCGTTGGTTTAGGGTTACGAGAGGACTCTAGCAGTTGAAATTAAATGAAAGATTGGTGAAAACAACATGTGCCTTGCTCAGTGGCCGTTAGTGGAGTCAGTAATTTGTG
This sequence comes from Oncorhynchus masou masou, assembly GCF_036934945.1. Taxonomy (NCBI): domain Eukaryota; kingdom Metazoa; phylum Chordata; class Actinopteri; order Salmoniformes; family Salmonidae; genus Oncorhynchus; species Oncorhynchus masou. Next base: position 147,147 of record NW_027014594.1, on the reverse strand, counting down.
ATGTACTCCAAGGTGAACCCCCTGACCTCACAGAACAGTTATCCCTATAAAAGCTTTCACAGGCAGTGTAGCCTAGTGGTTAGAGCATTGGACTAGTAACCGAAAGTTTGCAAGTTCAAATCCCCGAGCTGACAAGGTACAAAATCTGTCGTTCTGCCCCTGAACAGGCAGTTAACCCACTGTTCCTAGGCCGTCATTGAAAATAAGAATTTGTTCTTAACTGACTTGCCTAGTAAAATAAAGGTAAAATAAAAATAAAATAAACAGTCTTGATAGAAAAAAATGCATCTTATCTTAATAATCTTTCACTTTATGGAACCTTTCACTGTAAACAGTTTTAGGGTCAAAACTAAGTGCCTCAGAAAGGGTACCGTTTCATCTCTCGGTCTATACGCCAACTTCACCAGACCTGGCTGAAGTCTCAAATATAACATAGAGGAAACATCTCAACCCATTGAGATGTGAACTATCATAAGTTACCCCTAACCACAGACCATTCATGTGGATAATGATCTGATCCTGGACCAGTAGTTATGACATTTACCTTTCCCCCCAATTCCCAACCCATAGGTCATATCCATAGGTCATACCCATAGGTCAAGGGTCATAGACTCACCTGCTGGTACTCCTGGCAGACGTCTGGTTGGACCAGCGTATCAGCGATCTTCTGGAGGTGTGGTTTCAAGAGCTCCCCGGAGCAGCCCCCAGCACGGCAGCCAGGACCATGAGGGGGGTGTGGGGGGAGGAGGAGGAGGAAGGGGTCTCCAAGTGGACCAGGAGCAGCTTGAGGAAGACCTCAGGGCTGACAAAGGTCCCCAGCAGCTTGGCAGACCTCAGACACTGCAGAGAGAGACAGGGGATACTATAGTTTATGGAATGATTTGCCAATATTACAGAGTGTATTTCACGCCAATAAAACACATTGAATTGATAGAGCAAAGAGAGAGCAGAGACCAATACAAGAGAGAAAGAGACAATAAGAGAGAAAGAAAGAGGACAAAAGAAAGAATTCAACATAACAGAAGACCACAGAAGAGAACGTAATTCATAATCCATTATCAGCCAGTGGATCAGGGGAACCATCAAATGCTTCCTCTTGGGGCAGGTGCATCCCAAGTCCGTAGGCCAGCCCAGCCTAACTGTCTCAGGGCTATAAGACACATATATCACGATTCACTGCTGTCTATTCTAAGGCCAGCAGGTGTGTCCTCTCATGACATGACCATCAAGATCAAGCCATTCACCACAGCAGCTCTGAAACATCTGTTTCTGGGAGGAAAGAATGTCAATGGAAATAGGCCATGAGCATGACAATAACGGAAATAACTTGAAGGAAGGAAGGAAGACCATTAGTACTGTGAGAAGTTTGTTAAAATGGTGCATCAGTCTACGGCTTGTTTCACAAAGATCTGTCAAGTGATGAACTGAAGTAGCCAACACACAGGTACTGTATATTGGACCTGTAGAGCAGATATCTACCATTATCTTCTTTATTTAACAGTGATTTAACCTTATTCATCCAAGTTAGTCTATACAGAGAATATATGTTTAACAAGAGAGACAAGATCCAAGAAAGAGCTCACCAGCTGCAATAGCAACACTATCATCCAACCATTAGACCTACCACTATCATCCAACCATTAGACCTACCACTATCATCCAACCATTAGGCCTACCACTATCATCCAACCATTAGACCTACCACTATCATCCAACCATTAGACCTACCACTACCATCCCACCACTCTCATCCAACCAATAGACCTACCACTATCATCCAACCATTAGGCCTACCACTATCATCCAACCATTAGACCTACCACTATCATCCAACCACTATCATCCAACCATTAGGCCTTCCACTATGATCCAACCATTAGACCAACCACTATCATCCAACCATATCATCCCACCACTCTCATCCAACCATTAGGACTACGACTATCATCTAACCATTAGGACTACCCCTTCCTGACCTGACCACCCCCCCTAGGATGAGATAAAGGTCCGTGCTATCCAGAATCATTGGGACGTCCCTACCCTAAATCCTAACCTTAACCCCTACCTTAACCATTTTACATTTCATTTCCAATGGTGTAGGGACGTCCCATTGGATTACATAGAACACGCAGTGATAGCATGTGTCTCTATGTATCGACCACTCACGTTGGTGACCACGTCGATCTCGGGGTCATTGCAGGCGCGGTACAGCGTGGAGAGCAGCAACTGCAGGTGCTGGGTGCAGTGGTCCTCAGCGTGCAGCAGCAGGGCATACAGCAGCTGGGCCGTCTTGACCCGCGTGCCCGCCACCCAGTCAACCACGTCGCGAGCCAACGCCGGCAGCAGGTTGGACAGGTTCCTCACCACCAGCTCCCTGCAGCCCAGGCCCGGACGCACCACTGGGGGGAGGAGAGAGGTGGTGGGGGGGTTACAAAGTGCATGAATATGCCAACATGCATTAGCCTACTAAAAAGCACACAAATGGACCAATTAAGATTTACATCTAAGGCTCCGTTTGCACCAATTAGATCTGCAAAAGATCTGAACTGAATGACTGGTTCAAAAGACCAATAATTTGGCAAAAGATCAGAATTGGGCTGCCTGTGTAAACGCAGCCTATAAATCTACATCTACAAGTGCTAATAAGTTAATTGTGTTGTAACTGTGTTCTCCTATTTCTAACTGTGCAATAGAGACAGAACAACTGTTCCATAGCCCCCTGGCCCAGTTTTGCTGATGGAGTATTTTACAAGATTTATTTTCAACAAAACACTTCCGTAGGCAAGAAGGGAACATCATTTGTTGGGTGTTTTCTGCTGTCACAGTGATACTGCTGATGGAGAGAGAGGACTGTATCTTACTCTAAACTCTAAGTCCCATTTTCCAGACATGTACATTTTGGTTTTATGATTGAGATTTCCTCTCCGTGGGACTTGTCAGAGCAAGTGGAACACATTTTTAAATGAATAGCCTCCACATGCTTCATCCCTCTCCCCCGCCTACCCTCCCTCTCTCTCCCCCGCCTTCCTTCAGCAGCCTATGAGCGGGGTCTCCCTCCCACCCACATGAACAGGTCTCCCTCTCTTTCTATTTCTCTTTTGCAGGCTGCTAATGAGAGGGGAAGAAGGTGATCAATCCTACAGAATCACACAGGACAAGACAAGCCGTTTCTGGTTGTGTCCCAGTTGTCTGACACTGACCTTTTCAGACAGGAGGGGGCCGTGTTGGATTTATGACTGGCAGGGAGAGAGACTCATCCAGTATCCATCAGCATTATCACTGTGTGGAGCTGGAGACTGGCCCAGATCTGCACTACACAATAAAGGTCGACCGATTATGATTTTTCAACGCCGATACCGATTATTGGAGGACCCCAAAAAAAAAGCAGATACCAATTAAATCGGCTTTATTTGTAATAATGACAATTACAACAATACTGAATGAACACCTATTTTAACTTAAGAGGCGAGAGGCCTGATTAGATGCAGTGCACACACTTCAACCACAGGTTGTTGCCTGGTCCCATATCTGTTTGAGTCATCGGTCCATCTCTTAGGGTCATTGAGTACGGTTACATGCACACAAAAATAGGATTATTGTCAGATCAATATAATAGCTCCGTTTAAATATGGACATGCTTTGCAAGAAGAACAATGTCTCTAATAATCCTGTTTCCATGGATACATCTGAAATCAGGCTACCTGATGGCACTCAGATAAATGCAGAAAATGGCACATCAAAATAAACGTTCTACCACAGCGACCATGTTATTTTTGTGATTCCTAATTGATTCTGAATTCAGACATACAACGTGTGGGAAAACTACTTTCTAAGATGCATATTTTCAGTTCACGAGCGCAAAAGATAAAAGCTTGCACTGCTCGTACTAGCACGCTAATACACCGCTGTAAAACTCTGATGAAGGTCTTTACACGTCCTCATAATTCTAAAGATTGCTCAGAAAACCAGGTATTCTCATCAGCGTATGCTTACTTCCACGTTGACCTAAGATAAGTAGAGTAAGGTGTTTATAATTGACATGACTAATGCCATACTCAGCCTACTGCCATAACCAGATTAATATCAAATTATTAGCGTGCATGTAGACATACTCATTGTCACATCTTGACATAAACTGATCTGGGACCAGGCTAATGTGGTGAGTGCGTGTGAACGTCATAGAAACCAACTGCCTTCCCAGTGTAGCCTATGTAAAATAAACTGAAATCAGGTCAGGAGGAAAACGGCAGGGTTGCTGCTCTAGATAAAGGCCTGCTGTCTGTCTTCACCTGCTGAGTGGGATGGAAAGTCAGACAGGACATCACCTCTCCTTCCTGAACCCAGCAGGGATATGAAGACATGAAGGGCTTCCTCATTCCTCACTACAGTGCTGACAGACATTATTAATAGGTGGTAATAAGCACTTGGGGAGGCAACACAGGCTGGGTGTTGTCCCTCCAATGGCCTGCCCTTCCAGCTTCTCACACGGGGGTGGGGTGGTGCGTGAGTGGGTGTGTGTTTGTGCCAGAAAGAGAGTGAGTGTGTGCACGTGCATGAGTGCGTGTGTGTGTAAAAGGGAAGTCGGGGGAGGTGGGCAACAGCCCTGCAGGACGCACATATGTGTGTGTGTGTGTGTGTGTGTGTGTGTGTGTGTGTGTGTGTGTGTGTGTGTGTGTGTGTGTGTGAGAGAGAGAGAGAGTAGGGGGAGAGAGAGAGAGAAAGTGTGTGTGAGAGAGAGCGAGGGAGAGAGAGTGAAAGTGTGTGAGAGATAGAGTAGGGGGAGGTGGGCACCAGCCCTGCAGAAAACCCCTCTAGTCTCCACCCAGCCTGCACACCACATCCACAAGTTAGTCTTAGTAATGAGGGTGTTAGGAGGCAGAGTGCTGACAATAATTGGCTATTAGTCAAGCACTGTCATAGGAGAGCCTTGTATGATTGACAGAGCAGATCTCATGACAGAACACATAACCTGTAGAAGACGTAACCCTCAATAGAGATGAGTAATATATGGAGGTGGGGAACTCCACCATGACGAAGCAGTCTTGGGGAAAGGGGCAAGCATAGTTGGTTTATGGTTGTAGCTCATACCTATTCATTTTTTTAGTTCGGACAAATCTAAAGGAATAATTCAAGGATTTGTATAAAAGTTGTCTGCTCAAAGACAGACAAGAAGACAGTACTTCTTAATACAGAAAACTCATGTTATATAAAGTAAAAAAATCATTTCAAACCGAGTCCCAACCAAGCTAATTAAAAATCCCTTTAAACCTAGTCCCAACAAAGCTAAAACAAAATCCTGTTCCCTTCTTTCCCTTGATTAAACTATAATTAAAGACCCCATGATGTGAATAACTGAATATTTAAAGAGTCATGTATAAAAAATATTACAATTAAATCAATGCAAGACAAGAGCAAATTCTCCCACGCACAGAGCTGCAGATGATGAGTATGATGACTATAGCTTGGAATTCAAACTGACATGCTCCATTTCACCATGGTATCGGTTTGTATTTCAGGTCACAGCAACTAGGACACACAGACAGGAGTGTGAGAATCCTGCTATACTACAACAAGCAGAAGTACAACTGAATAAATGAAGCATATTGGGGATGGATAGGTAGGCTAGATGGATCATTGACAGCACAGCATCCCTCCCCAGCCCCTACAGCCCTCTCTCCATGCCCAGACTGCTCTGACGTCAATCATGCCCTCAGATACATCATGCCCTCAGATACATCATGCCCTCAGATACATCATGCCCTCAGATACATCATGCCCTCAGATACATCATGCCCTCAGATACATCATGCCCTACATCATGCCCTCAGATACATCATGCCCTCAGATACATCATGCCCTCAGATACATCATGCCCTCAGATACATCATGCCCTCAGATACATCATGCCCTCAGACAGATACATCATGCCCTCAGACAGATACATCATGCCCTCAGATACATCATGCCCTCAGACAGATACATCATGCCCTCAGATACATCATGCCCTCAGATACATCATGCCCTACATCATGCCCTCAGACAGATACATCAAGCCCTCAGATACATCATGCCCTCAGATACATCATGCCCTCAGATACATCATGCCCTCAGATACATCATGCCCTCAGATACATCATGCCCCCAGATACATCAAGCCCTCAGATACATCATGCCCTCAGACATCATGCCCTCAGATACATCATGCCCCCAGATACATCATGCCCTCAGACAGATACATCATGCCCTCAGATACATCATGCCCTCAGATACATCATGCCCTCAGACAGATACATCATGCCCTCAGACAGATACATCATGCCCTCAGACAGATACATCATGCCCTCAGACAGATACATCATGCCCTCAGACAGATACATCATGCCCTCAGACAGATACATCATGCCCTCAGACATGAGATACATCATGCCCTCAGACAGATACATCATGCCCTCAGATACATCATGCCCTCAGATACATCATGCCCTCAGATATCATGCCCTCAGATACATCATGCCCTCAGATACATCATGCCCTCAGATACATCATGCCCTCAGATACATCATGCCCTCAGACAGATACATCATGCCCTCAGACAGATACATCATGCCCTCAGACAGATACATCATGCCCTCAGACAGATACATCATGCCCTCAGATACATCATGATACATCATGCCCTCAGACAGATACATCATGCCCTCAGAGATACAGATACATCATGCCCTCAGATACATCATGCCCTCAGACAGATACATCATGCCCTCAGACAGATACATCATGCCCTCAGATACATCATGCCCTCAGACAGATACATCATGCCCTCAGACAGATACATCATGCCCTCAGACAGATACATCATGCCCTCAGACAGATACATCATGCCCTCAGACAGATACATCATGCCCTCAGATACATCATGCCCTCAGATACATCATGCCCTCAGACAGATACATCATGCCCTCAGACAGATACATCATGCCCTCAGACAGATACATCATGCCCTCAGACAGATACATCATGCCCTCAGACAGATACATCATGCCCTCAGATACATCATGCCCTACATCATGCCCTCAGACACATCATGATACATCATGCCCTCAGACAGATACATCATGCCCTCAGATACATCATGCCCTCAGACAGATACATCATGCCCTCAGACAGATACATCATGCCCTCAGACATCATGATACATCATGCCCTCAGACAGATACATCATGCCCTCAGATACATCATGCCCTCAGATACATCATGCCCTCAGACAGATACATCATGCCATGCTCAGATACATCATGCCCTCAGATACATCATGCCCTCAGATACATCATGCCCTCAGATACATCATGCCCTCAGATACATCATGCCCTCAGACAGATACATCATGCCCTCAGATACATCATGCCCTCAGATACATCATGCCCAGATACATCATGCATCATGCCCTCAGATACATCATGCCCTGATACCTCAGATACATCATGCCCTCAGACAGATACATCATGCCCTCAGATACATCATGCCCTCAGATACATCATGCCCTCAGACAGATACATCATGCCCTCAGATACATCATGCCCTCAGATACATCATGCCCTCAGACAGATACATCATGCCCTCAGACAGATACATCATGCCCTCAGACAGATACATCATGCCCTCAGATACATCATGCCCTCAGACAGATACATCATGCCCTCAGATACATCATGCCCTCAGATACATCATGCCCTCAGACAGATACATCATGCCCTCAGATACATCATGCCCTCAGACAGATACATCATGCCCTCAGATACATCATGCCCTCAGACAGATACATCATGCCCTCAGACAGATACATCATGCCCTCAGACAGATACATCATGCCCTCAGACAGATACATCATGCCCTCAGATACATCATGCCCTCAGATACATCATGCCCTCAGATACAGATACATCATGCCCTCAGATACATCATGCCCTCAGACAGATACATCATGCCCTCAGACAGATACATCATGCCCTCAGACAGATACATCATGCCCTCAGACAGATACATCATGCCCTCAGACAGATACATCATGCCCTCAGACAGATACATCATGCCCTCAGATACATCATGCCCTCAGACAGATACATCATGCCCTCAGATACATCATGCCCTCAGACAGATACATCATGCCCTCAGACAGATACATCATGCCCTCAGATACATCATGAGATACATCATGCCCTCAGACAGATACATCATGCCCTCAGACAGATACATCATGCCCTCAGATACATCATGCCCTCAGATACATCATGCCCTCATACATCATGCCCTCAGACAGATACATCATGCCCTCAGATACATCATGCCCTCAGATACATCATGCCCTCAGACAGATACATCATGCCCTCAGACAGATACATCATGCCCTCAGATACATCATGCCCTCAGACAGATACATCATGCCCTCAGACACATCATGCCCTCAGATACATCATGCCCTCAGACAGATACATCATGCCCTCAGACAGATACATCATCAGACAGATACATCATGCCCTCAGACAGATACATCATGCCCTCAGATACATCATGCCCTCAGATACATCATGCCCTCAGATACATCATGCCCTCAGATACATCATGCCCTCAGATACATCATGCCCTCAGATACATCATGAGACAGATACATCATGCCCTCAGACAGATACATCATGCCCTCAGATACATCATGCCCTCAGATACATCATGCCCTCAGATACATCATGCCCTCAGATACATCATGCCCTCAGATACATCATGCCCTCAGATACATCATGCCCTCAGATACATCATGCCCTCAGATACATCATGCCCTCAGACAGATACATCATGCCCTCAGATACATCATGCCCTCAGACAGATACATCATGCCCTCAGATACATCATGCCCTCAGACAGATACATCATGCCCTCAGATACATCATGCCCTCAGACACATCATGCCCTCAGATACATCATGCCCTCAGACACATCATGCCCTCAGATACATCATGCCCTCAGATACATCATGCCCTCAGATACATCATGCCCTCAGACAGATACATCATGCCCTCAGATACATGATGCCCTCAGACAGATACATCATGCCCTCAGACACATCATGCCCTCAGATACATCATGCCCTCAGATACATCATGCCCTCAGATACATCATGCCCTCAGACACATCATGCCCTCAGATACATCATGCCCTCAGACACATCATGCCCTCAGATACATCATGCCCTCAGACCCTCAGATACATCATGCCCTCAGATACATCATGCCCTCAGACAGATACATCATGCCCTCAGATACATCATGCCCTCAGACACATCATGCCCTCAGACAGCCCTCAGATACATCATGCCCTCAGACAGATACATCATGCCCTCAGATACATCATGCCATGCCCTCAGACAGATACATCATGCCCTCAGATGCAGATACATCATGCCCTCAGACAGATACATCATGCCCTCAGATACATCATGCCCTCAGACAGATACATCATGCCCTCAGACATCATGAGATACATCATGCCCTCAGACAGATACATCATGCCCTCAGATACATCATGCCCTCAGATACATCATGCCCTCAGACAGATACATCATGCCCTCAGACAGATACATCATGCCCTCAGATACATCATGCCCTCAGATACATCATGCCCTCAGATACATCATGCCCTCAGACAGATACATCATGCCCTCAGATACATCATGCCCTCAGATACATCATGCCCTCAGATACATCATGCCCTCAGATACATCATGCCCTCAGACAGATACACATCATGCCCTCAGACATCATAGATCATGCCCTCAGATACATCATGCCCTCAGATACATCATGCCCTCAGACAGATACATCATGCCCTCAGACAGATACATCATGCCCTCAGACAGATACATCATGCCCTCAGACAGATACATCATGCCCTCAGACAGAGATACATCATGCCCTCAGATACATCATGCCCTCAGACAGACATCATGCCCTCAGACAGATACATCATGCCCTCAGACAGACATCATGCCCTCAGATACATCATGCCCTCAGACAGACACATCATGCCCAGATCATCATGCAGACACATCATGCCCTCAGACAGATACATCATGCCCTCAGACAGATACATCATGCCCTCAGATACATCATGCAGATACATCATGCCCTCAGATACATCATGCCCTCAGATACATCATGCCCTCAGATACATCATGCCCTCAGATACATCATGCCCTCAGATACATCATGCCCTCAGACAGATACATCATCATGCCCTCAGATACAGATACATCATGCCCTCAGACACATCATGCCCTCAGATACATCATGCCCTCAGACATCATGCCCTCAGACACATCATGCCCTCAGATACATCATGCATCATGCCCTCAGATACATCATGCCCTCAGACAGCCCTCAGATACATCATGCCCTCAGCCCTCACAGATACATCATGCCCTCAGACAGATACATCATGCCCTCAGACATCATGAGATACATCAAGCCCTCAGACAGATACATCATGCCCTCAGATACATCATGCCCTCAGACAGATACATCATGCCCTCAGACAGATACATCATGCCCTCAGACAGATACATCATGCCCTCAGACAGATACATCATGCCCTCAGACAGATACATCATGCCCTCAGACAGATACATCATGCCCTCAGACAGATACATCATGCCCTCAGATACATCATGCCCTCAGACAGATACATCATGCCCCCAGATACATCATGCCCTCAGACAGATACATCATGCCCCCAGATACATCATGCCCTCAGACAGATACATCATGCCCCCAGATACATCATGCCCTCAGATACATCATCCCTCAGATACATCATGCCCTCAGATACATCATGCCCTCAGACAGATACATCATGCCCCCAGATCATCATGCCCTCAGACAGATACATCATGCCCTCAGATACATCATGCCCTACATCATGCCCTCACAGATACATCATGCCCTCAGACATCATGCCCTCAGATACATCATGCCCTCAGACAGATACATCATGCCCTCAGATACATCATGCCCTCAGACAGATACACATCATGCCCTCAGATACATCATGCCCTCAGATACATCATGCCCTCAGACAGATACATCATGCCCTCAGATACATCATGCCCTCAGATACATCATGCCCTCATACATCATGCCCTCAGATACATCATGCCCTCAGATACATCATGCCCTCAGACAGATACATCATGCCCTCAGACAGATACATCATGCCCTCAGACAGATACATCATGCCATCATGCCCTCAGATACATCATGCCCTCAGACAGATACATCATGCCCAGACAGATACATCATGCCCTCAGATACATCATGCCCTCAGATACATCATGCCCTCAGATACATCATGCCCTCAGACAGATACATCATGCCCTCAGATACATCATGCCCTCAGATACATCATGCCCTCAGACAGATACATCATGCCCTCAGATACATCATGCCCTCAGATACATCATGCCCTCAGATACATCATGCCCTCAGACAGATACATCATGCCCTCAGACAGATACATCATGCCCTCAGACAGATACATCATGCCCTCAGATACATCATGCCCTCAGATACATCATGCCCTCAGACAGCCCTCATACATCATGCCCTCAGATACAGATACATCATGCCCTCAGATACATCATGCCCTCAGACAGATACATCATGCCCTCAGACAGATACATCATGCCCTCAGATACATCATGCCCTCAGATACATCAGATACATCATGCCCTCAGACAGATACATCATCATACATCATGCCCTCAGACAGATACATCATGCCCTCAGACAGATACATCATGCCCTCAGACAGATACATCATGCCCCCAGACAGATACATCATGCCCTCAGATACATCATGCCCTCAGATACATCATGCCCTCAGACAGATACATCATGCCCTCAGACAGATCATCATGCCCTCAGATCATGCCCAGATACATCAGACAGATACATCATGCCCTCAGACAGATACATCATGCCCTCAGACAGATACATCATGCCCTCAGATACATCAGATACATCCCTCAGATACATCATGCCCTCAGACAGATACATCATGCCCTCAGATACATCATGCCCTCAGATACATCATGCCCTCAGATACATCATGCCCTCAGACAGATACATCATGCCCTCAGATACATCATGCCCTCAGACAGATACATCATGCCCTCAGACAGATACATCATGCCCTCAGACAGATACATCATGCCCTCAGACAGATACATCATGCCCTCAGACAGATACATCATGCCCTCAGACAGATACATCATGCCCTCAGACAGATACATCATGCCCTCAGACAGATACATCATGCCCTCAGACAGATACATCATGCCCTCAGACAGATACATCATGCCCTCAGACAGATACATCATGCCCTCAGATACATCATGCCCTCAGACAGATACATCATGCCCTCAGACAGATACATCATGCCCTCAGACAGATACATCATGCCCTCAGATACATCATGCCCTCAGATACATCATGCCCTCAGACAGATACATCATGCCCTCAGACACATCACATCATGCCCTCAGACACATCATGAGATACATCATGCCCTCAGATACATCATGCCCTCAGATACATCATGCCCTCAGACAGATACATCATGCCCTCAGACAGATACATCATGCCCTCAGACAGATACATCATGCCCTCAGCCCTCAGACAGATACATCATGCCCTCAGACAGATACATCATGCCCTCAGACAGATACATCATGCCCTCAGATACATCAGACAGATACATCATGCCCTCAGACATCAAGATACATCATGCCCTCAGACAGATACATCATGCCCTCAGATACATCATGCCCTCAGACAGATACATCATGCCCTCAGACATGATACATCATGCCCTCAGACAGATACATCATGCCCTCAGATACATCATGCCCTCAGATACATCATGCCCTCAGATACATCATGCCCTCAGATACATCATGCCCTCAGACAGATACATCATGCCCTCAGACAGATACATCATGCCCTCAGATACATCATGCCCTCAGACAGATACATCATGCCCTCAGATACATCAAGCCCTCAGATACATCAAGCCCTCAGAAGACAGTTCTTATTAATAAAGGCAGCTGAACCCCACGCTGCGTCTGACCTACTTTCAGTGGAAGGAGTACATACATAACTAGATCGGTGGAGGAGGAGGCGGCTGTACAGAGAAGGCCACAACAACAAATCACACGGTTTACACTGATGTTCTTCAGGCTGTATCAATGCACTGATCAACTTTCTTCTTCATTATTGTAATCAAGACAACACACTACATGGGACAGTAACTAACTAACCTTTCCTCAATGGGCTACATTCACTGAAGGCCTTGTATCTCTCTGCAGGAGACAAAATCCAATATATTTCTTTAATGATTTGTTCTTCTTGTCTGGCCTTCTTTGTGTGAGAAACTTAACCCTGTAAATACTTTTTTTTTGCACCAACCAAAGATCCTGTATTCACTTTCTATGTCAATTGAGTGGCGCAATGGTACATTGTTGTTTCGGGCCTCCGAGTGGTGCAGTGGTCTAAGGCACTGCATCGCAGTGCTAGCTGTGCCACTAGAGATTCTGGGTTAGAGTCCAGGCTCTGTCATAGCCGGCCGCTACCGGGAGACCCATGGGGCGTCGTCCAGGTTCGGGGAGAGTTTTGCCAGGGATGTCCTTGTCCCATCGGGCACTAGTGACTCCTGTGGTGGACCGGGCCCAATGCACGCTGACACGGTCGCCGGGTGTACTGTGTTTCCGCCGACACATTGGTGCGGCTGGCTTCCGGGTTAAGTGGGCATTCTGTCAAGAAGCAGTGCGGCTTGGTTGGGTTGTGTTTCGGAAGACGCACGGCTCTCGACCTTCGCCTCTCTCGAGTCCGTACGGGAGTTGCACAGATGAGACAAGACTGTAACTACCAATTGGATACCACGAAATTGGGGAGAAAAATGGGTAAAAAAATATATTTTAAAAATGGTATATTGTTTCATCTCTCTGCAGTAGTAGTGATGGAGTTAACTCACCTCCAGCAGGGTAGAGGTCAGGTGGGGTTAGGAGGAAGTCCATCTTGTCCTTCAGGTCATCCTCATTCTCCTGCTCCCACAGAGCGCCTGTCTGCCTCCACAGGTCAGCAGCTCGTTGACTAGAAGGGAGAGAGACAAATAATGATAATGCATGTCCATCCCTGCCACGGCAGACCCAGGATTCAAACCCATGCCATAACCACGCAATGTACAAACACAAAAGCCCAGCCTTGTTGGCTGCTACTATTCCCTCTATCACACCAAACCTACTGTATAAGTAGGTATCTACAGTAATCTGCACAAGCAAAGCAGATACAATATGTGTATTTGTGGCTGCATATTTCCTAAGTCTGACAGAGTGAGTGAATGGTTGGTATCAAAGGCAGGGTGGTTAAGGACTGGGTCAGTCTTTTGAATTAAAGGCAGTCAATTCAGGTAAACTCAAATTACAATTCAAAATTGGAAAAAACGGCATCTATTTTCAAGGAGTAGAAGCTATTTATTTCAAAAGTTTAAAACAAATTGAATTTTGAATTAAAATCACTTCCTGAATTGACGGCCTTCAATCCGAAATAGCAGTCAATTCAGCCCTATATAATAGGTACCTTATCTCTGGGATGTCATCGCTGAGGCTGCTCAGTAGGAGGGGATGAGCTTGTGGAAGTAGGAGTATCTGTCTCGCAGGTGGAGCAGCCAGTCACCAACAACCACAGTCACAGCTTTTCTCACCTGGAGGAGAGAGAAGTGGGATGAAACAAAACGGTTTCTTAAGTGAGGAAAACACCTTGTATGGTACTGTAGTAATTAAGGGGTTCTCAAAGTGTTTCACTCTGTGCCTCCCTTCCAGCCTTGGGGAACATCCCGAGCCCCCCTGCGCAGACACCACGTCTATTTCTATGGACACAGGTACTGTTCACGACACAAACTGTTAACACCCCCCATGTTGGTGTAGAAAATGTTGCAGGTTTAAAGCATATTTCCTACAATTACACACATTTTGTCATGGGGTGCAAAGAAAATGTTGCAGTTTTAAAGCAAATGTTCTTGCAATTATAGACATTCTGCCATGTCTAATGTGTATTCATGTGATATTTGAGTGACAAAAAAAATAACAATATCAATGGGCTAAATAAAAAAAACGTTAGCTGACATGGGCTAGTTGATCTGGATATTTCTGACAAGTTATAAATAGCTCTTAAGTTATGCAATGACTGACATGACAAGAGGAACTGATGATGCACTACCCAATTTCAAAAATGTACCTTGCGCATTCTACTGTCACAACTTTCAAGAGTAAGTTAAAAGCCGGGCTTTAAAAAAAATCCAAATACATACATACATACATATATATACCTCTAAATATATTGTGGGGCAAAAGGGTATTTAGTCAGCCACCAATTGTGCAAGTTCTCCCACTTAAAAAGATGAGAGAGGCCTGTAATTCTCATCATAGGTACACTTCAACTATGACAGACAAAATGAGAAGAAAAAAAAATTCCAGAAAATCACATTGTAGGATTTTTAATGAATTTATTTGCAAATTATGGTGGAAAATTATTATTTGGTCAATAACAAAAGTTACTCAATACTTTGTAATATACCCTTTGTTGGCAACGACAGAGGTCAAACGTTTTCACACACTGTTGCTGGTATTTTGGCCCATTCCTCCACGCAGATCTCCTCTAGAGCAGTAATGTTTTGGGGCTGTTGCTGGGCAACATAGACTTTAAACTCCCTCCAAAGATTTTCTATGGGGTTGTGATCTGGAGACTGGCTAGGCCACTCCAGGACCTTGAAATGCTTCTTACGAAGCCACTCCTTTGTTGCCCGGGCGGTGTGTTTGGGATCATTGTCATGCTGAAAGACCCAGCCATGTTTCATCTTCAATGCCCTTGCTGATGGAAGGAGGTTTTCACTCAAAATCTCACGATACATGGCCCCATTCATTCTTTCCTTTACACGGATCCGTTGTCCTGGTCCCTTTGCAGAAAAACAGCCCCAAAGCAT
Organism: Oncorhynchus masou masou; assembly: GCF_036934945.1. Lineage (NCBI taxonomy): Eukaryota > Metazoa > Chordata > Actinopteri > Salmoniformes > Salmonidae > Oncorhynchus > Oncorhynchus masou. The sequence continues at coordinate 131,064 of NW_027014594.1, read as the reverse complement.
GATGTTTCCACCCCCATGCTTTACAGTAGGTATGGTGTTCTTTGAAAGCAACTCAGCATTCTTTGTCCTCCAAACACGACGAGTTGAGTTTTTACCAAAAAGTTATATTTTGGTTTCATCTGGCATTCTCCCAATCTTGTTCTGGATCATCCAAATGCTCTCTAGCAAACTTCAGACGGGCCTGGACATGTAATGGCTTAAGCAGGGGGATACGTCTGGCACTGCAGGATTTGAGTCCCTGGCGGCGTAGTGTGTTACTGATGGTAGGCTTTGTTACTTTGGTCCCAGCTCTCTGCAGGTCATTCACTAGGTCCCCTGTGTGGTTCTGGGATTTTTGCTCACCGTTCTTGTGATCATTTTGAACCCACGGGGTGAGATCTTGCGTGGAGCCCCAGATCGAGGGAGATTATCAGTGGTCTTATATGTCTTCCATTTCCTAATAATTGCTCCCACAGTTGATTTCTTCAAACCAAGCTGCTTATCTATTGCAGATTCAGTCTTCCCAGCCTGGTGCAAGTCTACAATTTTGTTTCTGGTGTCCTTTGACAGCTCTTTGGTCTTGGCCATAGTGGAGTTTGGAGTGTGACTGTTTGAGGTTGTGGACAGGTGTCCTTTATACTGAAAACAAGTTCAAACAGGTGCCATTAATACAGGTAACGAGTTGAGGACAAGAGGAGGCTCTTAAAGAAGAAGGTACAAGGTCTGTGAGAGCCAGAAATCTTGCTTGTTTGTAGGTGACCAAATACTTATTTTCCACCATAATTTGCAAATAAATTCATTAAAAAATTCCTACAATGTGATTTTCTGGATTTTTTTTCTCATTTTGTCTGTCATAGTTGAAGTGTACCTATGATGAACATTACAGGCCTCTCATCTTTTTAAGTGGGAGAACTTGCACAATTGGTGGCTGACTAAATACTTTTTTGCCCCCTGTATATATATTTTTTTATATTGGAGGGCTGGGGAGGACCCCCGCCGCACCCTCATGTGCCCCCAGTTTGGGAACCACTGCAGTAAGACCCCCTCCGACCCCGCATGTGCCCCCAGTTTGGGAACCACTGCAGTAAGACCCCCGCCGACCCCTCATGTGCCCCCAGTTTGGGAACCACTGCAGTAAGACCCCCGCCGACCCCTCATGTGCCCACAGTTTGGGAACCACTGCAGTAATTGTTGGTGTAAAAGAAAAGCAGCCTTTGTTAATATGTTGGATTGAGGGCGGCAGGGTAGCCTAGTGGTTAGAGCGTTGGACTAGTAACCGAAAGGTTGCAAGTTCAAATCCCCGAGCTGACAAGGTACAAATCTGTCGTTCTGCCACTGAACAGGCAGTTAACCTACTGTTCCTAGGCCGTCATTGAAAATAAGAATTTGTTCTTAACTGACTTTCCTAGTAAAATAAAAAAAAATAAGATTGATCAGTTTGTTTATTTTGGTAAGACAAACATTTATACCACATTTATCTAACAAGGAAAATAAGAATCTAGATTAACTCCGTAATAACAGAATTAGTCTAATCATTAACACTAAATGTCACTAGGAGTATTTGAGAATTATCTGCCAGATTTGGCAGAGCCAACCTGTGGTGAGTCGTCAAACAGCCTCTGTGCCAGGTGAGAGAGCACATCGTCCACGTTCTTCCCCGTGCCGTACTGGATGACCGCTCCAGTGGCCTCGATGGTGGACACACGCACACGGGAATGCTGGTGGGAGACGGTCTGCATCAGGGGCTTGACCAGGCTCTCTGCCTGCATGTGGAAATGTTCTGGGGATAGAGAGAGAGAAGCATTTCAAACAAGATGAATGCAAGGTGACTGTCACTTCATGCCACAGTATAAATTAGGGTATGATTTCCTGAATCTTATCAATACATTCAATGGTTATACATGTATTCAGAGAGACCATACATAGCTAGCTCTGTAGGGCATGCAAATCACAGAGAAACAAATGATTGTTTTTGTCCCATTGTCTTTATTTCAATTAACTTAATTAATAATTCATATTTATATTAAATGACAACCTGGGAGAGCTTTGGAGTGTGTACAAAAAAAACTTAGAGCCACAAAAAACAACCACTCTGACACAGCTTGGTCAGGTGTCCATACAATGTGCAACCATGGCAACCCTATAAGATAACTAGCTAACTAACTAGTTAGCCTGATGTGTGGGCTAACAAGAATACACACATTATATTCTCAACCATCTTACCTGGCACACTTTTTGCAAAATGAACAGTGCATTTGCAACTCTCCCTTTTGACGTCTGGGAAAGGGTCGACAATAGTTCTCTGCAATATCTTCATCATATCGTCGAGGTAGGGAGCTAGGTGCCTGCCACACACCTCCACTGTGAGAGTCAGAACCTCCACCATGGACAGCCTAAGTTCCTCCGCGGGCTCCAGGATCTCTTTCCCGCCGAGCCGCTGCGTCAAAGCGGGCATGAGATAAGGCAACGAATCCTCCGGTTGAGGAACACACCGAATAAAATCTCCAAGCATGTGTATGGCAGTCTCTCTGCATCTTTCCATAGGATCTGACAGGCATTTCAGGAGCGACTTCAGCAGACACGTGAAAACCTCCTGCAACACGCCGCTCGAAAGCCCTTTATCAATCGTTTCTCTTTTGATTGCTTCAAGCGCTCGTTTTCTTGTGGTTTTGCTGTCTTCGTTGAGACAGTTTAGATGTCGAGCAAGCGCTCTCAAAACTTCAGAAGCAGCACGTTCTTCTCCGGCCGCCATAGTTGTTGCCATTTTCACTGTTGATATGGCAACGATCAGCGTTGAGACAAACATACTTGCTTTACGATAACTCTAATTGAAACATTGAAAGCTTTATTGACAACTACGCAGTTTCATGTAATGCAGTGGAAATTAATCTACATATATGGAATAAAGATTTGACATAATGTATTTTTGTTACAGAGAGTCATTGATGTGTATGTTGAATAGCATGATGAAATATATATATATATATATATCTTATAATATAAATAGTATCACTTATACTATAACAATATAATAACTGTAGTATAACATATTATGCTTTCATATCACATTCTTCTTTAGGTTAGGATTATGATATTTTATTAAGTCTGTCAGTAACACAACTTGGCAGAGCCCAATGATGGACTTTGCATCACAGCCTCATAACTAAGCCTCATAACAAATGGGCAGAAAATTGTAATGTGGTGCTTTCTCTGCATGAGCAGATCAGGAGCAGGTCAGGTCTGTCAGTGTCGTCTGTCAGATAACCTTTTCTCTGTCTGATACTGCTGAGAAAAACAAACCAACACCTGCCCTCTTCTTATGAAACTGGTGTATTGAACATGACACGATGACGTGGACATCCACATAAGGAACGCCACGGCACATAATTATTTAAACATTTGAAATGAGTGAAAGGATTGTAAGCTTGTTGCTGGCCTCTTTATTCAGTTGCTTTGCGGCTGAATAAAAAGTGACAGATTGACGTCATTGAGACAGACGCAGAGCGAGCCCCAGCGAAAGAAGCAACCCAGCAGCGGCAGAGCATCTTCTCTAGCTACAGAGTAGCCTACCTTGCAAACAACATCCGTATCCAAGAACCTCTGAGCATCCCCGGAAAATAACGGTAAGAAACTGAATGGCACAACGAATATCTTATCTGGCAAAACCTCAACGTGTTGACGTATTTATCAGCATATGCAACTAGGCTTGAATATTGCTTTTTGTTTAGCCATGGTTGTGATTTGGTTGTCATCTTATGTGAGAGACATGAAAGATAGACTCGTGCCCGGAAACACTTAAACAGGTGCTCTAGTGGTGCTACTTAGGAAACATTTGATTTTCACAGAAAATGATATAATAGCTAGCTTGCCAATTTTAAATGTTACACATTGAGGCCAATGATAAGCTAGCTGCCTTACAGTCATACAGTCATCTTCCATGGGAATATGGAGGTTATGGGTTTATGATAGCGAGCTAACGTTAGCCTACTTAGTTTTAAGCTTGATAGCCAGCTATGTAGTAGCTAGTTTCAGAGGCTAGCTACAGTAACACATCAACCGTGATGTTTCCTTGTAATTTAAATAGCGGAAGTGAATTTGCGGAGGCTTTGTATAGCTATCTCTGTCCCTAATCTGACTGTCTTTACATATTATTCCATTACAGACTACCTTGTTGTCAGAAGATATTACATAGTTTAAAAACCACATGATTTGAGAATGCATCCTTTATTTGACAGTGTTGCTGATGTGGGCTAGGCTATGTAAAGGTGGAAATAGATTGAGGTGACAATAAACAATATGCTCCTCTAGATAGTGTGACTGTAACTATGCATTACACCTGCAACTATGCATTACACCTGCAACAGGTACTGAAGTATGATTTGATCATGTCAAGGTATTGCTTTGATAATCTAGTAGACTAAGTGTCTGTGGTCATCAACAAGCCTTATTAATTAATAGGCCTCTGTCTATTGTAGTTTGGAGATCCAGCCCCTATCACATTTAAAGAAAAACTGACAGAGACAGACACACAAACAACCAGGGGCTGATATTTCTCCTCATTCTGACAACCTCTCCTCTTCTCCCCTACTCTTCTTTCTCTCACTCTCTTTTTATCTCTCTCCCCTTCTACTCTTCATCATTTCCTCTTCTCCCCTCCCCTCCACTCCTCCTCTCCTCTACTCAACTCTTCTCATCTTTTCCCCTCTCCCCTCTCCCCTCCTCCTCTTTCCACCTCTCGTCTCCCCCTCCCCACCCCTTCCTCTTCTCTTCTCTCCTCTTCTTCCTGTGTCTGCTCTCTCCTCAACCTCCCCTGCTCTTTCCTCCTCTCCTCTTTCCACCTCTCCTCTCGCCTCCTCCCCTCTCTTCTCCCCTCCTCTTCTCTCCTTCTCTTCTCCCTTCATCTCCTCTCTCCTCAACCACCCCTCCTCTCCCCCTCTCTGCAGATAAACCAGTAAAATAACATGGCCACCTCCTCCTCCCCTAATCTGGAAGAAGACGAGAGTCTGAAGGGCTGTGAAGTGTTCGTGCAGAAGCACAACATCCAGCAGATCCTCAAAGAGTGCATTGTCAACCTGTGCATCGCCAAGCCTGAGCGTCCTATGAAATTCCTGCGGGAGCACTTTGAAAAGCTGGAGAAGGTTTGTGAATTTCCCTAAATCTCCCTTATTTGCGACCTAAAGCTCCCTTGAAATTTTTACTGCATCTTTGTTATTTGAAAATACATTTTTACCAACAATAATATTTGTTGTTTGTGACTATCTATTTAGTTTTTTTGTCTATAGTGTCATTGTGAATGTATGTCAGTAATGTGTTGCTTATGTGTGAATAATTTCTGTTGAATTGCACTCTGCAGAAAAGCAAGGATTTGCTATCAACGTATTGACATGTAATACACAAATGAACTGGAAGGCATTGGAATTGAGCTGAGTAGAAGCTTTTATTGTTGTTTCATTTCACTGAGGTGGATCTATTTTCATTAGTCGATAGTCTTTTACATCAGAATACATGAGAAAGGAGACTGTTATGGCCATGTTTTCTTGTCATATCCTCAGTATATTTGTAAATAAATAGCCTCGGGGCATCCTAGCTGTCAGTTTCATGATAATACTACATTTGTCTAATTGATCTTTCAACTCTCCACACAATGGTGGGGTACATTAGCTGAGGGCCTGGGAGCATTAGGGGCACAGAGACAGGGACAGTCTGTGCTCCATCCACAGACACACAGGCTGTGTTGTATGGACGTTGTCTATCCACAAGTGTCTGTGGGACAAACCGAGAACGACCTGTTACTGTCTGGTGCCTGGACTGACAGATTACGGAATAGAACTACAGAATGGTGTGAATTTCTCAGAGGTTAGAGAAAAGAGGGGATAGAAGAGGAAATAAAGGAGGGAATCTCTCTCTCTGAATGTATTAGCTCTGGCTGGCACCTCCGTAGCGAGGGGCCTTTATAGATCAGCCCAGCTGGTGTGTATATTCAACCTCTGGAGCCCTCAGCCCTTGAAAGTACAGGGTCCTGTCAACTCTTTGATAAGTCATGATAGTTAGTTAGTTATTTCACACACGCCATGTTGAGGATTCAGCAATGGCTGAATTATAGGCTATGTTAACGGGAAATGTAACATAATTCTACTTCATATTCTTCATCTCCAGCACCACTCCCGACATCAACATACTATATGTGAAAATGATGTGTTTCTATGTTTTGTAGTAATAAAGACAGAGGAAAATAAACCAATTAGTAAACACTTATCTCCCTCTAACTTTTATTTGTATTTATTTTTTACATTTGCCTTTAAGGGAGCTTTTTTTTCTATAGAATAGACTATCTTTATTTTTCCTAGAGGGAACTTTGATTGTGGTGTTGCACTGTCTCCGTTCACTACATTTGTGTCACGTTCGATTGACTTTATTCCCATGACTTTCTTTGTAGTAGATGTGTAGGGCTAAGTGGTATTGGATTTGGTTAGAATACCCTGAATCTCAATCAGATGATTTCTTTATGACTGTTTTTCAACTGTTGGTATGCTAAGTTTTAGCCCATTACGGAACTGTCCACAGAGAGGCCTGAGGTGTCATCTGATGTGTTTGAAAACAATGGGCTCTCAGAGAAATGAACAGACCACAGAGTTGTCTGGTACACTGAATGGTGGTCAACCCAATAGCCCATGGTGACTCCAGGTCAACAACAGAAGGAGTGATTGTGTGATCGGATCAGATACAGAAAGGGGATGAGGTAGGTGAGGGCTGAGAAGTGAGCCTAGGGTTGGTTTTGCAGTCTACTCCCGTTAATACAGTGTGTGTGTGTGTACGTTCGCGTCCGTAAGGGGTGATTATCCCAGTGTGAATGTATGTGAGTCATCTGATGATACTTTACTGTGTGTTGGTTCACACACCACTATCTGATGATTCCTCTGACCCAGTTGCATTGTTAAGGCGATGCAGTGTTCAGTTCCTCAGTAGGGTCTAAACCCCTCAGACTTCTAAAATGCTCAGCTGCCTTTATATTTCCCTTCTAGTCATTTATCTGAGACGACTCTTCTGCTGCAGCTTACAATAAACACATTGAATACATGGAACAACCAACACATGACTCAAGCACAGTAAGTAAACACTTCTTCAATGCATGCTTTGGTTTTTACCCTAACACTACACAGCTGATTTAAATAATCAACTAATCATCTAGCTTTGATCATTTGAATCAGCTGTGTAGTGTAAGGGCAAAAAACAAAACATGAAGCCCTTGGGATCCCGAGGACTGAGTTTGGGAAACATTCCTTAAACCTCGTCCTGGACTAAAAAGCATGGTCAGGCTTAATCTGTGTCCGAGAAGCCAGTCCTTAGTGTTAGTTAGTTAGTTAGTTAGTTAGTTAGTTAGTTAGTTAGTTAGTTAGTTAGTTATAGTCACTGTGTTGGAATAGAGTGGTCGCTGGAACTCCGAGTTCAATTACACAATGGCTTTAAAAGAAGGCCTTGTTCCGGTCCAGAAATCACCATAGGTTTTTACTCTACAACGGCTGTAGCTGTAACTAATCCTGTGCATCCTCCATCCTTCTGTGTTGTGATATTATAGAGGATTACCCAGGCCAGGGAGCGTGCAGCACACAGCATGTGTCACAAGGATTGTAAATCCATTTTTTAAATTCATTTTCCAGATTATTATGGTTGGCCTACCTATGCTGGGTTTTTATGTGTGATAATTTACAGTTCAGAGATGTGTGTTTGTGCATATGCCTCTGTGTGTGTGCACGGTACACGTGTGCGTATCTGCGTATATGCACGTGTGTGTGTGTGTGTCTCTGTGCGTACCTGTGTATGTGCACGTGTGTGGGGGATGGTGCCCCTGTCCTAGCTGCAGTGCTAGCCCCATCAGGTTTCTGTTCTCAAGGAGACCATGGAGCATAGTGTGAAACAGAGTGTTGCTAGTCTGGTAGGGTCTCTATTCTCAGTGTGGAGGAGAGAGGAGGATAGACTGACTGTGTTGCCTACTGCAGACTGAAACCTGGAGAGGAGGAGGGAGGAGGATAGACTGACTGTGTCTGTCGACTGCAGTCCTAAACCTGGGGAGGAGGATAGACTGACTGTGTTGTCTACTGCAGACTGAAACCTGGAGAGGAGGAGGGAGGAGGATGACCTGTAGTGCTCACTGCATACTGAAACCTGGAGAGGAGGAGGGAGGAGGATAGACTGACTGTATTGCCTACTGCATACTGAAACCTGGAGAGGAGGAGGGAGGAGGATAGACTGACTGTATTGCCTACTGCATACTGAAACCTGGAGAGGAGGAGGGAGGAGGATAGACTGACTGTATTGCCTACTGCATACTGAAACCTTGTTTTGAGGAGGGAGGAGGATAGACTGACTGTATTGCCTACTGCAGACTGAAACCTGGAGAGGAGGAGGAGGAGGATAGACTGACTGTATGTGCCTACTGCATACTGAAACCTGGAGAGGAGGAGGGAGGAGGGAGGAGGATAGACTGACTGTATTGCCTACTGCATACTGAAACCTGGAGAGGAGGAGGGAGGAGGATAGACTGACTGTATTGCCTACTGCAGACTGAAACCTGGAGAGGAGGAGGGAGGAGGATAGACTGACTGTATTGCCTACTGAAACCTGGAGAGGAGGAGGGAGGAGGATAGACTGACTGTATTGCCTACTGCATACTGAAACCTGGAGAGGAGGAGGGAGGAGGATAGACTGACTGTATTGCCTACTGCATACTGAAACCTGGAGAGGAGGAGGGAGGAGGATAGACTGACTGTGTTGCCTACTGCAGACTGAAACCTGGGGAGGAGGAGGGAGGAGGATAGACTGACTGTATTGCCTACTGCAGACTGAAACCTGGAGAGGGACTCCCTGCTGCAGCTTGGAGACAGCAGACCATGATCAGTCACACTGTTTACACATAGACAGTAGAGCCACTGGGACCGTGAATAACGCTTCTGATTGAACAAATGTCTCCAACCATGTTGTGAAGTCTGATTGTTGTGTGAGAGAAATGAAGCAGCCTTTCCAATATTTCAGTGGTTAGACTGCTGAATTTCATCAGAAAACAATTTTAAAAACTTACGCTAAAGACACGACCTGTCTGGCTGTAACTACTGTATATGAAGTGTGTGTGTATATCGGGGGTGACACTATACTCAATACTTGATTCTCTATTCATGTAGGGATGTGATGATGATGATGATGATGAATGTGTTTTGGATGTTCCTGTTGGTTAAGACGCTCTTCCTGAAACACTAACTTTTGGGTCAGTGTTTTTAGGTTTAAATCTAGCTCTGAGGTGTTCTGCTGTGAGGTCAACGAATCTGGAGTCTAGAACTTGTTTTCCCTCTTTTCTCTCCTCTCTTTGTATGTGCTGTGATTCTAGATATTTTGGTTATTTTTTTGTTTATTAAACAACTATTTGACCGACCTCGGTTCAGTTATTTTAATTACATTTAGTTAGTTTTTTTTCTTCTGTGAGCTCAATGTGCACATTGCACCGTTTCTCTAGAGGTAAATCAGATCCAGCCTGAACTGTGTGATGTAGAAGGGAGTCGTAGTTTCCAACAGGCCAATATTCCACATAGTTTAGCGCATAAAATGTGGTAATTAACTACAATGACAATAATCCATTGCGCATCTACTTGTCCGGTCTGTGTTTGTTTTATGCCCGCTACGGAAGAGACAGGAAAATGCACGATCGTGAAGTGATATAGAGAGCATCTGTTGCTTTGCGAGGTATCTACCTGAAAATACATGAGCTAAGTGATTGATAGTTGGTATTCAGCAAAAAATATTCATAAAGTATGCCTTATTTACTTTAAAGAACTACTAAAATAGCGATTTTGTCAGACAGCAAAGGCAGCAGTTGTAGAGATGAGGACTTGTAATGAAATAATAAAGTCATCAAATAAAACCAATTCAATATACACAACAACTGAAATATTGTAGTAATGTGACTGTCACATCTGCGCCTGCTTCTCCCCTCTGGCGTAGGAGGTCGCCAGAGTTCTAACCACCGGTCCTGGGATTCATCATTATGTACACCTGGCACTCATCATTACGCGCACCTGTGAATCATTATGATTCACATTATGATTCACACCTGGACTCCATTACCTTCATCATTCCCTCCCCTTTATATGTCACTCTCCCATGTTCACTCACCAGTTGGTATTGTTCTTGTGTATTGGCATTTTGCTTTATGTTAGTGTCGTTTTGTTGTTTTATTAAACCGTTTCACCTGCTCCCGACTCACCATTACATAACTGATGGTTTATTCGCGATAAGCAGCAATGGGCAGTAACTACCATCATGGGACTTCATTGGTTTATTCTGTTACAGCATTCAACCCAACTAATCAAAACTGAAAACCGACCTTAAAAAGCACGAATCACTCAGCACTATATGACTCCCTTCTCGCTCTCTCTCTCTCAAACACACACAGGCAGTCACTCATTCACTTACTCTCTCCGTGTTTGGGAGAGAATGTTCTGTGCCCTACAGATGAGCTGTTGACAGATGATCTAGCCTCTGACAGACTGTCTCTCTCTGCACTCAGAGGAGAAGAGTTGAAATGAAAGGAGTGGCTTTTAAATCATTTTCATCACCATCCCTCTCTTCTCTATTTCTCACCTCTCACTTCTATTTATCTCTCTGCCTCTCTTTCTCTTGCTTTGTCAGGCTCTCCTTCATCAGTAGTTGATGACGTGGGTTCTGTTCTAGTCTGTATGGGTGTTATTCAACTTTTCTCCTCTGTCCCCCATCTGAGGGGGTAACCTAGGCAGCCAGAGAACAGATAGCCTCCAACTCTGTATTTCATAGTCACGGAACCCAAGTAGTGATGCACCGATATGACATTTTTGGCCGATACCGATATTTTCCTTGCCAAAAAAAACGATACCGATATTTAACATTTTTGCAGCCTTTTAAGTATTCTAGTAGAGTTAAATAGTTAACCCACACACATGGACGCAGTGGTCTAAGGCACTTCATCTCAGTGCGAGAGAAGTCACTGCATTCCCTGGTTCAAATCCAGGCTTTATGTCATGCCTTGGTCTTAGTATTTTGTGTTTTCGTTAATGAGTTGGTCAGGCCAGGGTGTGACATGGGTTTATGTTGTTGTATTTCGTATTGGGTTTTTGTAGTTATTGGGATTGCGGCTGAGTAGGGGTGTTGCATAGGCTTGGCTGCCTGAGGCGGTTCTCAATCAGAGTCAGGTGATTCTCGTTGTCTCTGATTGAGAACCGTATTTAGGTAGCCTGGGTTTCACTTTGTATTTCGTGGGTGATTGTTCCTGTCTCTGTGTAGTGTTAACTAATTACAGCCTATCTGGTGTTCACGTTCCGTTTGTTGTTTTGTATTTTTTTTTTTTTTTCATGTATCGCTATCTTTTACATTAAAGACATGAGTAACCACCACGCTGCATTTCGGTCCGACTCTCTTTCAACAAACGAAGAACGCCGTTACACTGTATCACATCCGGCCGTGATTGGGCTCACAATTGACCCAGCGTCGTCAGGTTTTGGCCGGGGAAGGCCGTCATTGTGAATAAGAATTTGTTCTTATCTGACTTGCCTAGTTAAATAAAGGTTACAGACAAACACCACACTGACCAAAAAGTTTTGTTGGCATTTACGTATGTCCCCATTACCAGTAAAACATAATCAAAACCTATTTCTTTCACTTATTTGCTGTGCTGTTTTGTTGTTCATTTGTTCAGTCGTTTTATTCTCAACCAGGATTTCTATGGAACGTCATTTGTGTCTTTGCTATGGAATGCCGTTTTGGTCCTTGCATGTCAACAAAATATACTATTTAACACTATTTGACGTGTCAAATAACGCTATTTGAACTGTCAATTAAGCTTGTTGACCAATCAGGACCATAATATGACTGCACGTCACAATTTAACACGCTCATAATTGTTTTATGTAGTTCTTACACACTATCACTCGTATTTCATATGTCACAACGATTCATCGATACGTATGCTATGATGCTGGTAAAGTTGTCTGGCGCACCATTAAAAAAAAGCTAGCTAGCTCATGGATGCAAACAATGTTTTTCCCCAAAAACATAGCAAAATGACAATATTTTTTAGATAGCTTACTATATAGCTAGGTGTCATCATCTAAAATAACCCTCATTTATAAGACAGTTCTTATTTGATTAATGGTGGGCAGCTTCATCTATATGAAGCATCTGTCTTGCCATATATTTTCAACTCGATTTAAGTCAACACTGTAACTAGGCCACTCAGGAACATTCAATATCAGCTTGGTAAGCAACTCCAGTGTAGATTTAGCCTTGTGTTTTAGGTAATTGTCCTGCTGAAATGTGAATTGTCTGGTAGAAAGCAAGACTGAACCCAATTTTTTTCTCTAGGATTTTGCATGTGATTCGCTACATTCCGTTTATTTTTTATCCCCCCCAAAAAAAACATAGTCCTTGCTGATGACAAGCATACCCATAACATGATGCAGCCACCACCATGTTTGAAAATATGAAGAGTTGTACTCAGTGATGTGTTGTGTTGAATTGGCCCAAAAGATAACACTTTGTATTCTGGACAAAAAGTTCATTTCAAAGAGTTTCATGTTTTGGAATAGTTTTATTCTGTACAGGCTTCTTTCTTTTCACTCTGTCATTTATGTTGGTATTGTGGAATAACTACAAGGTTGTTGATCCAGCCTCCGTTATCTCCTATCACAGCCATTCAACTCTGTAACTGTTTTAAAATCACCATTGGCCTCATGGTGAAGTCCCTGAAAACATAATTATGCTTTGTCATTATGGGGTATTTCTGTGTAGACCAGTGACACAAAATAAACATGTCATCCATTTTACATTTAGGCCGTAACACAACAAAAATGTGGAAAAAGTCAAGGGGTGTGAATACTTTCTGAAGTGACTGTAGGGGTCCTCTGTTTCCCTTTACAATGACCACAAGCTGCGCAGGGCTGATTAGAACAGAGTGGACAAGACCAGGCACTAAACCAGACAGGGGAAAAGACCAGCATCTATGAGGATGTTCTTTTCTACACAGAATATACAAAATCATTGGCTGATAATCTTCTGAACTTCCCAATACCTTTCTGATGCATTTCAGTCACTTCAAACCAGACTTCCTTCAGATAGAAATACTGTCAGTAGTACTTCCAGACTGATTTGTAATAGACTGTCATAGCTCCAATTAAGAAAGTTAACATTGGCCGTTGATTACATATGGATATCAAAATGTGGTCACGGGCCAACATGTTGTTGAACCCCTGGGCTAATGTGATGTCTGTGTGTCTGTTTCCTTGGCAGAAGTTACAGTAGGAGGGCTTTGTGTGAAATAACAGTTTAGGGCCATTCATTCTCTTTCATCCATTCATGCCTTTTTTAATGATGTTCTTTGATGGTCTGTGCAGCAGCCCCAGTTCCAGCTCCAGCCCTAGCCCTAGCCAAGAAGCATCCCCAATATTATTAATGTCCCATGTGTAGGGCCACGGTTGCATCCCAAATGGTACACTATTTACCTTGTAGTGCACTACTTTTGACTACTTTTGACAAGGGCCCTGGTCAAAAGTAGTGCACTACATGGTAAATAGGCTGCCATTTGAGACACTGACCAGTTATTGCCTATAACTAGGAAAAACACAGCTATAACTCCATTGAGAGGAAGTCAAGGAGCCCGTCCCAAATGGCATCCTATTGAAAAGATTTGGCATGGGTCCTCAGATCCTCAAAAAGTTCTACAGCTGCACCAATGAGAGCATCACCGTGTCAGAGGAAGACCCTAGAAATTGCCAAAGATTCAAGCCACCTTAGTCATAGACTGTTCTCTCTGCTACCGCAGGGAAAGTAGTACTGGAGCGCCAAGTCTAGGTCCACAGGGCTTCTTAACAGCTAATCAAATGTCTACCTGGACTATTTGCATTAACCCCCATGTTTTCTTTATACTGCTGCTACTCTCTGTTTATTATCTATTATCTATGCATAGTAACTTTACCCCTACATCCATGTACATATTACCTCAATTACCTCAACTAACCTGCACCCCCGCACATTAACTCAGTACCAGTACCCCCTGTAGATAGCCTCATTATTGTTATTTTATTGTTGCTTTTATGTTTTACTTTAGTTTATTAGTAAATAATTTTTTTTAACTGCATTGTTGGTTAAGGGCTTTTTTTAAGTAAGCATTTCACAGTAAGGTTCTATTCAAATACCTGTTGTATTCAAATTTGATTTGATTTGACAGTGCATTAATCTTGACCAGAGCCCTATGCACTGAGGGTGTGGCTCTGACCATCTCGGTTTGGCTGTATGTCACCCAGCAAACATGTTCATATTGGCCCAATGCGGGCTAAAATATTGGCCTCACGTAAGCTTCCCACAGTGGGCAGATGCCGGTTGCTCATCGCCTCCACATTGGACCCCAAGGCATTGGTCAACTCTCTACTGATCAAGTGGATTAATAGTTTCCTTGTGAACCGTACTCAACAAGTGTAGAGATGGCGGAGTTAAACTTCATCTAGAACGGTGAATACGGGAGCCCCTCAAGGTTGCGTACTTTAACCGATACGGTACACGCTGTACACAAACGATTGTCAAGCCTCTGACGCAGCCCACATGTTTTTTAAATATGCAGATAATATCGCTGTTGTGGGTTTCCTCCACCCAGACAAAGCCTCTCGTCAAGGTTTTGTCAGAGAAATGGCTAAATTCATCCAGTGGTGTGCAGATAACTTTCTTGAAATAAATGTTAAGAAAACAAAAGAGCTGGAAATTGATTTCAGAAGGAACAAAGCTCCACTACCCCCGACAAAGATTAACGGGGAATCAGTGGATAGAGTGACCACATAGAAGTACCTTGGAATCGAAATAGACAAACTGAAATTCAATGACTGTGCCTTTGCAAAGATAAAGAAATTGCAACAGAGAAGGTTTTTTTAACGCAAACTGAACCATTTGAATGTCGACCGCCATATCTTACAAATGTTCTATAAATCTGTCCTGCATTGTGTGCTGTCCTTTGGTCTGATATGTGTGTTTGGAAACATGCCAGTTCAAGACCAAGTCAAGCTTCAGCGCTTGATTATAGACTGCGGGAATTACAATTGGTATAGATCACGAATCAACCACCAACCTGTACACAAAACTCACCCTCCTAAAACGTGAAAGCATTTTACAGGACAGTACCCTTCCCCTTCACTCAAAACTCACCCTCCTAAAACGTGAAAGCATTTTGCAGGGCAGTACCCTTCCCCTTCACTCAAAACTCACCCTCCGAAAACGTGAAAGCATTTTACCCTTTCCCTTCACTCAAAACTCACCCTCCTAAAACGTGAAAGCATTTTGCAGGGCAGTACCGTTCCCCTTCACTCAAAACTCACCCTCCGAAAACGTGAAAGCATTTTACCCTTCCCCTTCACTCAAAACTCACCCTCCTAAAACGTGAAAGCATTTTGCAGGGCAGTACCCTTCCCCTTCACTCAAAACTCACCCTCCTAAAACGTGAAAGCATTTTACAGGGCAGTACCCTTCCCCTTCACTCAAAACTCACCCTCCTAAAACGTGAAAGCATTTTACAGGCAGTGCCCTTCCTTCACTCAAAACTCACCCTCCTAAAACGTGAAAGCATTTTACAGGGCAGTGCCCTTCCCCTTCACTCAAAACTCACCCTCCTAAAACGTGAAAGCATTTTACAGGGCAGTACCCTTCCCCTTCACTCAAAACTCAGTCACTGTTTCCCTGTATCTGTGTGTGACCCCTCTCAGGCTCTGTTTTGTAGCAGCAGGCCCAGAAACAGTTCAGTTCTGGTTCAGTGGCAGCTAACAGCAGGTCAGACATTTTGGAACGTCCATTGACTGTAGAGTGGAGACTGATCCATTGACTGTAGATGGAGACTGATCCATTGACTGTAGCGTGGAGACTGATCCATTGACTGAATCCATTGACTGTAGCGTGGAGACTGATCCATTGACTTACGTGGAGACTGATCCATTGACTGTAGCTGTGATTCATTGACTGTAGCGTGGAGACTGATCCATTGACTGTAGAGTGGAGACTGATCCATTGACTGTAAACTCATCCATTGACTGTAGAGTGGAGGCTGATCCATTGACTGTAGAGTGGAGACTGATCCATTGACTGTAGAGTGGAGACTGATCCATTGACTGTAGAGTGGAGGCTGATCCATTGACTGTAGAGTGGAGACTGATCCATTGACTGTAGAGTGGAGACTGATCCATTGACTGTAGAGTGGAGACATCCATTGACTGTAGAGTGGAGGCTGATCCATTGACTGTGGAGACTGATCCATTGACTGTAGAGTGGAGACTGATCCATTGACTGTAGAGTGGAGACTGATCCATTGACTCAGAGTGGAGACTGATCCATTGACTGTTGGAGACTGATCCATTGACTGTAGAGTGGAGACTGATCCATTGACTGTAGAGTGGAGACTGATCCATTGACTGTAGAGTGGAGACTGATCCATTGACTGTAGAGTGGAGACTGATCCATTGACTGTAGAGTGGAGACTGATCCATTGACTGTAGAGTGGAGACTGATCCATTGACTGTAGAGTGGAGACTGATCCATTGACTGTAGAGTGGAGACTGATCCATTGACTGTAGCGTGGAGACTGTCCATTGACTATAGAGTGGAGACTGATCCATTGACTGTAGAGTGGAGACTGATCCATTGACTGTAGAGTGGAGACTGATCCATTGACTGTAGAGTGGAGACTGATCCATTGACTGTAGAGGAGACTGATCCATTGACTGTATGTGAGACTGATCCATTGACTGTAGAGTGGAGACTGATCCATTGACTGTAGAGTGGAGACTGATCCATTGACTGTAGAGTGGAGACTGATCCATTGACTGTAGAGTGGAGACTGATCCATTGACTGTAGAGTGGAGACTGATCCATTGACTGTAGAGTGGAGACTGATCCATTGACTGTAGAGTGGAGGTGGTCGAGGCCTTTACCCTCTCTGTTACTGCTCAGAACACCATCCAGGGAATCAGCAGGCTGATGTTATCAATGCTGCTCCAGACCTCTGAGGGTGCCGTGTGTATCTGCTGAAACATCTAACCACACACACACACCAGGCCTGCCTGCCTGCCTGCCTGCCGGCCTCAGGGTCGCTGTTGTGCGTCAGAGAGTGTGAGACCAGCTGCCCTCTTTCTCTCTCTCTCTCTCTCTCTCTCTCTCTCTCTCTCTCTCTCTCTCTCTCTCTTTCTCTCTCTCTCTCTCTCTCTCTCCTTTATGTTAGGGAGAGACCCAGTGATAGGGTCAGGCTGGCCCTGCAGGGTAGAATTAGATGATCACCTGGCCCATCTTGAGTCCTGGAGCCTGCAGCACGTACACAGTGTCCACATCAACAGCACAGGGCTATGACCCTGTGGCGTACTAGGATAACATAAAGGCTGTAAGGAAGGGACATGGTAGCAGTCGTAAGGGCCATGAGGCTCCAGGAGGATCGGACGCAAGCAGGTAAAGCTGGGTGATTATATTAACAATGTGCTACTGGATCGGTCCACCAAATGAGTCCCTTTTGGGTAGTGTGGGTAGTGATTACACCTAATTTGAACATTCTGTCATAAAGAGCACATGTTCAACTTAATAAAAACATGTTTCCCATCTTAAGAGGTTAAATAAAAACATGACTATAGTAAGTGCCCAATAATGTAACAGGTTGACTGTCAGAGGGTTGACCGTAACAGGGGTTGGACCGGGGGGTTGACCGTAAGAGGGGTTGACCGAAAGGTTGACCGTAACAGGGGTTGACCTAAGGGGGTTGACCGAAGAGGGTTGACCGTAGAGGGGGTTGACCGTGAAGGGGTTGACCGTGAGGGGGTTGACCGTAAGGGGTTGACCGTAACAGGGGTTGACCGTAACAGGGGTTGACCGTAACAGGGGTTGACCGTAAGAGGGGTTGACCGTAAGAGGGGTTGACCGTAGTAACAGGGGTTGACCGTAGTAACAGGGGTTGACCGTAACAGGGGTTGACCGTAAGAGGGTTGACCGTAAGAGGGGTTGACCGTAACAGGGTTGACCGGGACAGGGTTGACCGTAACAGGGGTTGACCGTAACGCAGGGTTGACCACACAGGGTTGACCGTAACAGGGGTTGACCGTAACAGGGGTTGACCGTAACAACTGTAACAGGGGTTGACCACAACGTTGACCGTAAGAGGGGTTGACCGTAACAGGGGTTGACCCCGTAACAGGGGTTGACCGTAACAGGGTTGACCATAACAGGGTTGACCGTAACAGGGGTTGACCGTAACAGGGTTGACCGTAACAGGGGTTGACTGCAACAGGGGTTGACCACAACAGGGGTTGACCGTAACAGGGGTTGACCGTAACAGGGGTTGACCGTAACAGGGGTTGACCGTAACAGGGTTGACCGTAACAGGGGTTGAAGATGTCATGAATCAGCCGTAAATCCCCTTATAATGGGGTAATGGAAGTATGTTGTGTGCAGCAGGGAGGAGAAATTGAATGCAAACCTTTTTTAATGTATTTAATGTAACCATTTCCAGCCTGTGTATCTACAGTATGGGGAACAGGGGTGACGTTTTATGCTCGACTCAGAGCATCAGAAAATGGCCAAAAAGAGAAGCAGCTCACCTGGTTTTACACTATGATTACACTATTGTTCAATGTTTATTAAAAACACATTTTTAAAGGAATAGTTGAACAAGTAAAAGAGAGTTCTTCAGAAAATCTTCAGAAATGACTTTGTCAAAGCAACAAAATGACTAGTGCTTTACAGTGATGGTGAAAAGTGGGTTAAATCTTCCTAGAAGTCACAGAGGGACACAGAGGGACACAGGGCACAGAGGGACACAGAGGACACAGAGGGGCACAGAGGGACACATAGGGGCACAGAGGGGCACAGAGGGACATGTCAAAATGCTGAATTTAGGCACTTTAGCAAGTATTTATTCATATGAAAATCTGAGTTGTTGAATTTTCCATGTAGCTTATATTAAAGGGCACTTAAGCCAGAAGTGGCTTTTCAAATTCAATATTGGTGCAGATTTTCTACTTCAAATATCAAAGGGATGCAAAAGACTCATTTGGTGGAAGGACCCCACCACCATTCACCACCACCTCCTCCACTGTGTGTATGAGTTGTTGGCTTAATCAACCCTGAGAAGAGAGGAGGAGAGAGTAGCAGGACAGTCAGTGGTTCTGTCCCGGGTGATGAGGCTGTGGTCTGGCTTGTTGTCTCACTGACTGTGACTGTGGATGGATGGATTTGAACAGGTCTGTCTTATACAATACAGACACAGCAGACCCAGGAACAGGCTGATTAGACAACAGGTCAGTACTGCTCACCTCACAGCTGGGCTCTCAGCTTGCTGTACCATCATGACTACACACACACACACACACACACACACACACCGTATAACGGGGTATTTCGAAATACCAACAGTATGATTTTCAGTGCTGTAAAAACTAATCTTAACACACACAAACACATACTCATTCAGGGTCATACATGCATACACACATCTGCACACACACACAGGCAGTGCACACTCAGTCATTATGGTGATTTTATGCAGCCAATAATAGATTGATTTGTGAAGTTGTGCCTACTGTGTTCTACGTGCTGTTGTCATGAGTCTTGGTCTCATGCTCTTCTCCTGCCTGATCACAACCACCTGCAGCTATCACTGGGATAATGTCTCCTATTTACATATCACCTCACTCTCTCTCTCTCTCTCTCTCTCTCTCTCTCTCTCTCTCTCTCTCCTCCTTCTCTCCCTCCCTAACTCCCTCCATCACTTTCTTTCTCCTTCCTCTCATCCATCCTTCGCTCCCTCTGTTTCTCCATCCATTCATCCCTCCACCATCTTTCCACTCAAACCTGGTTTATCTCTCTCTCTCTGTCTCTCTCTCCTCTCTCTCTCTCTGTCTCTCTCTATCTCTCTCTCTGTCTCTCTTTCGCTCTCTGTCTCTCTCTGTCTCTCTTTCTCTCTCTCTTTCGCTCTCTGTCTCTCTCTGTCTCTCTCTCTGTCTCTCTCTCTCTGTCTCTCTCACTCACACATTCCATTTCTTTCAGATGTCCCTGTTCCTATGTTTAAGTGTTTGAAGCTGTCTATCCCAGTCACAGTCTAAGTCTCTCTCTGCCCACAATAATTCCTGCTGTCTCTGCTTTCTCCCTCTTTGAAATGAGGCTCTGTCTCTCTCTGTCTCTCTTCTCTGCTTTCTACCCAGAGATGAAACAGGCCGAGGCTGCTGGGCCAGCTCTGCTGGCTTTCTGCTTTCTACCCAGAGAGATGAAACAGGCCGAGGGTGCTGGGCTCAGCCTGCTCTTTCTCTGTCTTCTACCTGAGAGATGAAACAGGCCGAGGTCTGGGCCAGCCTGCTGGCTTTCTGCTTTCTCTACCCAGAGAGATGAAACAGGCCGAGGCTGCTGGGCCAGCCTGCTGGCTCTGCTTTCTACCCAGAGAGATGAAACAGGCCGAGGCTGCTGGGCCAGCCTGCTGGCTTTCTGCTTTCTACCCAGAGAGATGAAACAGGCCGAGGCTGCTGGGCCAGCCTGCTGGCTTTCTGCTTTCTACCCAGAGAGATGAAACAGGCCGAGGCTGCTGGGCCAGCCTGCTGGCTTTCTGCTTTCTACCCAGAGAGATGAAACAGGCCGAGGCTGCTGGGCCAGCCTGCTGGCTTTCTGCTTTCTACCCAGAGATGAAACAGGCCGAGGCTGCTGGGCCAGCCTGCTGGCTTTCTGCTTTCTACCCAGAGAGATGAAACAGGCCGAGGCTGCTGGGCCAGCCTGCTGGCTTTCTGCTTTCTACCCAGAGAGATGAAACAGGCCGAGGCTGCTGGGCCAGCCTGCTGGCGTTTGAAGCAGCTGCATATGGGTTCCCTCTCTGGGGCTGGTGAGGCGGTTGTTGTTGACTCGCGGCTGAACCGTCCACAGTCAGTAATTAGAGTTTGGAAGGAGGACGACGGTCTGTGGTGTTAGACCTTGTGGAGGTCCCAGGCTCTTGTGGTGGGAGAGGGAGGGATAAAGACAGAGCAAGAGAACTGTATTCCACCGTGCCATCCTCAACGGGTCACAAGAAACAACTAGGGAGGTCATACTGTCTCTGCTGTGTCTGGGCCCTGGAGTGGACCACATGTCCCAGCAGCCTCAGCCTGTTTCATCTCTGTAGAAAGCAGAAAGCCAGCAGAGTGACCATGCCCAGCAGCCTCAGCCTGTTTCATCTCTCTGGGTAGAAAGCAACTAGGAGGTCCAGCCAGCTCCGAGGGACTGGTCCCAGCAGCCTCAGCCTGTTTCATCTCTCTGGGTAGAAAGAAACAGGCCAGTCTCTTAGCTGCTGGCCCAGCAGCCTGCGGCCCTCTGTTTCATCTCTCTGGGTGAAAGCAACTAGGGAGGTCATACTGTCTCTTAGCTGCTGGGCCCTGAGCCTGTCCCAGCAGCCTCAGCTGCTTTCTACCCTGGGTAGAGATGGGACCACAGTCCCAGCTGGTGGACCAGTCCCGCTGCCTGTTTCATCTCTCTGGGTAGAAAGCAACTAGGGAGGTCATACTGTCTCTTAGCTGTGTCTGGGCCCTGAGTGGACCACATGTCCCAGCAGCCTAGCCTGTTTCATCCTCTGGGGAAAGCAACTAGGGAGGTCATACTGTCTCTTAGCTGTGTCTAGGCCCTGAGTGGACCACATGTCCCAGCAGCCTCAGCCTGTTTCATCTCTCTGGGTAGAAAGCAACTAGGGAGGTCATACTGTCTCTTAGCTGTGTCTGGGCCCTGAGTGGACCACATGTCTTTAGATGGAGATGTTTCTAATCAGTCAATATTTCCAGGAATTAAATCATTCACACAGGGCCTGTGTGGTTTCTGTAGGATATGATTGTGTGAGTCATCAATTCTGTCCTAAACACCACTCCCCCTTTGAATTCCAAAAATCACTCCCATCAGACTCTCTATTTTAGCATTCCTCTGTCTCTCTCACTCCCCTGAAATATTAGACTCTTCACTGTTCTGAACCTCTCTCTCTCACTCCCCTGAAATATTAGACTCTTCACTGTTCTGAACCTGTCTCTCTCTCACTCCCCTGAAATATTAGACTCTTCACTGTTCTGAACCTGTCTCTCTCACTCCCCTGAAATATTAGACTCTTCACTGTTCTGAACCTGTCTCTCTCTCACTCCCTGAAATATTAGACTCTTCACTGTTCTGAACCTGTCTCTCTCTCACTCCCCTGAAATATTAGACTCTTCACTGTTCTGAACCTGTCTCTCTCTCACTCCCCTGAAATATTAGACTCTTCACTGTTCTGAACCTGTCTCTCTCTCACTCCCCTGAAATATTAGACTCTTCACTGTTCTGAACCTCTCTCTCTCACTCCCCTGAAATATTAGACTCTTCACTGTTCTGAACCTGTCTCTCTCTCACTCCCCTGTAATATTAGACTCTTCACTGTTCTGAACCTGTCTCTCTCTCACTCCCCTGAAATATTAGACTCTTCACTGTTCTGAACCTGTCTCTCTCTCACTCCCCTGAAATATTAGACTCTTCACTGTTCTGAACCTGTCTCTCTCTCACTCTGAAATATTAGACTCTTCACTGTTCTGAACCTGTCTCTCTCTCCCCTGAAATATTAGACTCTTCACTGTTCTGAACCTGTCT
Source organism: Oncorhynchus masou masou (assembly GCF_036934945.1). Lineage (NCBI taxonomy): Eukaryota > Metazoa > Chordata > Actinopteri > Salmoniformes > Salmonidae > Oncorhynchus > Oncorhynchus masou. The sequence goes on along the minus strand of NW_027014594.1, from coordinate 108,441 downwards.
CTCTCTCTCTCTCCCCTGCAATATTAGACTCTTCACTGTTCTGAACCTGTCTCTCTCTCACTCCCCTGAAATATTAGACTCTTCACTGTTCTGAACCTGTCTCTCTCTCACTCCCCTGAAATATTAGACTCTTCACTGTTCTGAACCTGTCTCTCTCTCTCCCCTGAAATATTAGACTCTTCACTGTTCTGAACCTGTCTCTCTCTCTCTCTCCCCTGCAATATTAGACTCTTCACTGTTCTGAACCTGTCTCTCTTCACTCATATGATAAAAAACATCACAAGGCAGGGAGGTGGAGGGCCTTCAAAGACTCTTGATAGACAGTTTGTTACTCTGGTAAAGTGGACCAGTCCATTGAGGGTTTAGAGGGAATGTGCCATAAAACTGAATTACCCTCTCCCCCCAGTCTAATTTAGAATGACCTGAGAGGATCACCTCTGAGCGGGGATCAAGCAGTTGAGTGCTGCCCCAAGGTGGTGTGTGTGTGTGTGTGTGTGTGTGTGTGTGTGTGTGTGTGTGTGTGTGTGTGTGTGTGTGTGTGTGTGTGTGTGTGTGTGTGTGTGTGTGTGTGTGTGTGTGTGTGTGTGTGTGTGTGTGTGTGTGTGTGTGTGTGTGTGCTTATGTTCCTATTTGTTGAGCTACAGAACATGCACATGTACAAATGTAGGATCTTAATCTGATCACTCTTTTGTTGCTGAGAATTTTCCTACAAAGCAGGAAATGAAAACTTTCAGTGTATTCAAGGTTTAAAAAAGCTTCTAAAGTTTGTTAGTTCCACTTTTAAAATATCATACTTGTTTTACCCTAATGAAAAATGTATCAACCCCTATAATGTTTTTCTTTAATTATAATCCACTTAATAATTCACATTCCCTTTTGCTGCAGGATCATTTTTCTACTCAAGCAAACTGGCTCAAATTAAGATCCTACATCTGTATAGTATTTGTCTGGGAGAGGAGAGTGAGGGAACACTCCTTGTGATATGTCATGGTCATTGTCTTAGCTGAGCGCCATGACCATCCTTTTTTCGAGGCTAGGGGTCAGGCAGGGACAGTCCTTTAGAGGGTAGGGGTCAGGCAGGGACAGTCCTTTAGGGGGTAGGGGCCAGGCAGGGACAGTCCTTTAGGAGTCAGGCAGGGACAGTCCTTTAGGGGTCAGGGTCAGATAGGTACAGTCCTTTAGAGGGTAGGGTCAAGCAGGGACAGTCCTTTAGGGGTCAGGCAGGGACAGTCCTTTAGGGGTCAGGCAGGGACAGTCCTTTAGAGGGTAGGTGTCAAGCAGGGGCTGTCCTTTAGAGGGTAGGGGTCAGGCAGGGACAGTCCTTTAGAGGGTAGGGGTCAGGCAGGGACAGTCCTTAAGAGGGTAGGGGTCAAGCAGGGACAGTCCTTTAGAGGGTAGGGGTCAGGCAGGGACAGTCCTTTAGAGGGTAGGGGTCAGGCAGGGACAGTCCTTAAGAGGGTAGGGGTCAAGCAGGGACAGTCCTTTAGAGGGTAGGGGTCAGGCAGGGACAGTCCTTAAGAGGGTAGGGGTCAGGCAGGGACAGCCCTTTAGGGGGTAGGGGTCAGGCAGGGACAGCCCTTTAGGGGGTAGGGGTCAGGCAGGGACAGCCCTTTAGGGGTCAGGCAGGGACAGCCCTTTAGCGGGTAGGGGTCAGGCAGGGACAGTCCTTTAGGGGGTAGGGGTCAGGCAGGACAGTCCTTTAGGGGGTAGTGGTCAGGCAGGGACAGTTCTTTAGGGGGTAGGGGTCAGGCAGGGACAGCCCTTTAGAGGGTAGGGGTCAGGCAGGGACAGTCCTTTAGGGGGTAGGGGTCAGGCAGGGACAATCCTTTAGAGGGTAGGGGTCAGGCAAGGACAGTCCTTTAGGGGTAGGGGTCAGGAAGGGACTGTCCTTTAGGGGTAGGGGTCAGGCAGGACAGCCATTTACAGGGTAGGGTTCAAGCAGGGACAGTCCTTTAGGGGTCAGGCAGGGACAGTCCTTTAGGGGTCAGGCAGGGACAGTCCTTTAGAGGGTAGGGTCAAGCAGGCACAGTCCTTTAGGGTCAGGCAGCGACAGTCCTTTAGCGGGTAGGGGTCAAGCAGGGACAGTCCTTTAGGGGTCAGGCAAGGACAGTCCTTTAGGGGTAGGGGTCAAGCAGGGACAGTCCTTTAGAGGGTAGAGGTCAGGCAGGGACAGTCCTTTAGGGGTCAGGCAGGGACAGTCCTTTAGCGGGTAGGGGTCAGGCAAGAACAGTCCTTTAGAGGGTAGGGGTAAGGCAGGGACAGTCCTTTAGAGGGTAGGGGTCAGGCAGGGACAGTCCTTTAGAGGGTAGGGGTCAGGCAGGGACAGTCCTTTAGAGGGTAGGGGTAAGGCAGGGACAGTCCTTTAGAGGGTAGGGGTCAGGCAGGGACTGTCCTTTAGGGGTCAGGCAGGGACAGTCCTTTAGAGGGTAGGGGTCAAGCAGGGACATTCCTTTAGGGGTCAGGCAGCGACAGTCCTTTAGCAGGTAGGGGTCAGGCAAGGACAGTCCTTTAGGGGTCAGGCAGGGACAGTCCTTTAGAGGGTAGGGGTCAAGCAGGGACAGTCCTTTAGGGGTCAGGCAGCAACAGTCCTTTAGCGGGTAGGGGTCAGGCAAGGACAGTCCTTTAGGGGTCAGGCAGGGACAGTCCTTTAGAGGGTAGGGGTCAGGCAAGGACAGTCCTTTAGAGGGAAGGGGTCAGGCAGCGACAGTCCTTTAGCAGGTAGGGGTCAGGCAAGGACAGTCCTTTAGGGGTCAGGCAGGGACAGTCCTTTAGAGGGTAGGGCTCAAGCAGGGACATTCCTTTAGGGGTCAGGCAGCGACAGTCCTTTAGCGGGTAGGGGTCAGGCAAGGACAGTCCTTTAGAGGAAGGGGTCAGGCAGGGACAATCCTTTAGAGGGTGGGGGTCAGGTAGGGACATTCCTTTGGAGGGTAGGGTCAAACAGGTGCAGTCCTTTAGAGGGTAGGGATCAGGCAGGGAAAGTCCTTTAGAGCGTAGGGGTCAGGCAAGGACAGTCCTTTAGAGGGTACGGGTCAGGCAAGGACAGTCCTTTAGAGGGCAGGGTTCAGGCAAGGACAGTCCTTTAGGGGTCAGGCAGGGACAGCCCTTTGAGGTTATGGGTCAGGCAGGGACAGTCTTTTAGTTGGTAGGGGTCAGGCAGGGACAGTCCTTTAGGGGGTAGGGGTCAGGCAGGGACAGTCCTTTAGGGGTAGGGGTAAGGCAGGGACAGTCCTTTAGGGGGTAGGGGTTAGGCAGGGACAGCCCTTTAGAGGGTAGGGGTCAGGCAGGGACAGTCCTTTAGGGGGTAGGGGTCAGGCAGGGACAATCCTTTAGAGGGTAGGGTCAGGCAAGGACAGTCCTTTAGGGGTAGGGGTCAGGAAGGGACTGTCCTTTAGGGGTAGGGGTCAGGCAGGGACAGCCCTTTAGAGGGTAGGGGTCAGGCAGGGACAGTCCTTTAGGGGGTAGGGGTCAGGCAGGGACAATCCTTTAGAGGGTAGGGTCAGGGCAAGGACAGTCCTTTAGGGGGTAGGGGTCAGGAAGGGACTGTCCTTTAGGGGGTAGGGGTCAGGCAAGGACAGCCCTTTACAGGGTAGGGTTCAAGCAGGGACAGTCCTTTAGGGGTCAGGCAGGGACAGTCCTTTAGGGGTCAGGCAGGGACAGTCCTTTAGAGGGTAGGGGTCAAGCCGGGACAGTCCTTTAGGGGTCAGGCAGCGACAGTCCTTTAGCGGTTAGGGGTCAAGCAGGGACAGTCCTTAAGGGGTCAGGCAAGGACAGTCCTTTAGGGGGTAGGGGTCAAGCAGGGACAGTCCTTTAGAGGGTAGAGGTCAGGCAGGGACAGTCCTTTAGGGGTCAGGCAGGGACAGCCCTTTACAGGGTAGGGGTCAAGCAGGGACAGGTCCTTTAGGGGTCAGGCAGGGACAGTCCTTTAGCGGGTAGGGGTCAGGCAAGAACAGTCCTTTAGAGGGTAGGGGTAAGGCAGGGACAGTCCTTTAGAGGGTAGGGGTCATGCAGGGACTGTCCTTTAGGGGTCAGGCAGTGACAGTCTTTTAGAGGGTAGGGGTCAAGCAGGGACAGTCCTTTAGGGGTCAGGCAGCGACAGTCCTTTAGCGGGTAGGGGTCAGGCAAGAACAGTCCTTTAGGGGGTAGGGGTCAGGCAGGGACAGTCCTTTAGAGGGTAGGGGTCAGGCAGGGACAGTCCTTTAGAGGGTAGGGGTAAGGCAGGGACAGTCCTTTAGAGGGTAGGGGTCAGGCAGGGACTGTCCTTTAGGGGTCAGGCAGGGACAGTCCTTTAGAGGGTAGGGGTCAAGCAGGGACAGTCCTTTAGGGGTCAGGCAGCAACAGTCCTTTAGCGGGTAGGGGTCAGGCAAGGACAGTCCTTTAGGGGTCAGGCAGGGACAGTCCTTTAGAGGGTAGGGCTCAAGCAGGGACATTCCTTTAGGGGTCAGGCAGCGACAGTCCTTTAGCGGGTAGGGGTCAGGCAAGGACAGTCCTTTAGAGGGAAGGGGTCAGGCAGGGACAATCCTTTAGAGGGTGGGGGTCAGGTAGGGACATTCCTTTGGAGGGTAGGGTCAAACAGGTGCAGTCCTTTAGAGGGTAGGGATCAGGCAGGGAAAGTCCTTTAGAGCGTAGGGGTCAGGCAAGGACAGTCCTTTAGAGGGTACGGGTCAGGCAAGGACAGTCCTTTAGAGGGCAGGGTTCAGGCAAGGACAGTCCTTTAGGGGTCAGGCAGGGACAGCCCTTTGAGGTTATGGGTCAGGCAGGGACAGTCTTTTAGTTGGTAGGGGTCAGGCAGGGACAGTCCTTTAGGGGGTAGGGGTCAGGCAGGGACAGTCCTTTAGGGGGTAGGGGTCAGGCAGGGACAGTCCTTTAGGGGGTAGGGGTTAGGCAGGGACAGCCCTTTAGGAGGTAGGGGTTAGGTAGGGACAGCCCTTTAGGGGTTAGGCAGGGACAGTCCTTTAGGGGGTAGGGGTCAGGCAGGGACTTTCCTTTAGGGGTTAGGCAGGGACAGCCCTTGTAGTTCCTCCAGGAATGCCCTCGCCCCCCGGCCTCACTTCCCTCTGACAGGAGAGAGAAATCTCCCTGGTTTCCCCTGGCTGACTGTCACCATGGTGATCCCTCTTTGTCTCTTCTCACTTCTCCCTGTTATCCTCCCTTGTCCTTTCCTGGGCTAGACTGGGCTAACCCACAGCTATAACAACAGCTCTTGAAGTGTGTTTTGCTCTTTTAGCATGCTAGCTTTCTGTGGGTGTTCTGTTAGCATGCTAGGTCTCTGTGGGGGCTCTGTTAGCATGCTAGCTCTCTGTGGGTGCTCTGTTAGAATGCTAGCTCTCTGTGGGTTCTCTGTTAGCATGCTAGTTCTCTGTGGGCGCTCTGTTAGCATGCTATCTCTCTGTGGGTGCTCTGTTAGCATGCTAGCTCTCTGTTGGGTGCTCTGCCAGCATACTAGCTGTCTGTTGGGTGCTCTGTTAGCATGCTAGTTCTCTGTGGGTGCTCTGTTAGCATACTTGCTCTCTGGTGGGTGCTCTGTTAGCATACTTGCTCTCTGTTGGGTGTTCTGTTAGCATACTAGCTCTCTGTTGGGTGCTCTGTTAGCATGCTAGCTCTCTGTTGGGTGCTCTGTTAGCATACTAGCTCTCTGTTGGGTTCTCTGTTAGCATACTAGCTGTCTGTTGGGTGCTCTGTTAGCATGCTAGTTCCCTGTGTGTGCTCTGTTAGCATACTTGCTCTCTGTTGGGTGTTCTGTTAGCATACTAGCTCTCTGTTGGGTGCTCTGTTAGCATGCTTGCTCTCTCTGTGTGTGTGTGTGTGTGTGTGTGTGTGTGTGTGTGTGTGTGTGTGTGTGTGTGTGTGTGTGTGTGTGTGTGTGTGTGTGTGTGTGTGTGTGTGTAAATTCCCAGGCATGCGTTCACACTCCCTAGTGTGTATGTTTCAGGCTGTGGTTGAGCACCTACTCTCTGAACATCACCCCAATGACAGGTCCTATCTACACCCACACCCCTCCCCAACCCTAACACACTCCCCAGCCCCCCACATCAGAGCCCACTGGACAGGCAGTTACAAGACAGACACTAACACAACACAATGCTCGTTGACAATAGGCGCCATTGGGGCTCTGTTATGGTGTGTAAGTGATGAGCAGAGTTCAGCCGGCTGTCTCCTGGTTGGGCCATGCATCGCTGGCTGTGACAAATACTGCTTTGGTTTCCTCGCACTCCCTTGGGGCTGGACATCACGGCATGGTAGTCTGTAAGTGTGTTTAATAGTTACCAGACACAGCACAGTGCTTGCTGACACTAGGCGTCCATTGTGGCTCTGTAAGTGTGTTTAATAGTTACCGGACACAACACAGTGTTCGCTGACACTAGGCGTCCATTGTGGCTCTGTAAGTGTGTTTAATAGTTACCAGACACAACACAGTGCTCGCTGACACTAGGCGTCCATTGTGGCTCTGTAAGTGTGTTTCATAGTTACCGGACACAACACAGTGCTCGCTGACACTAGGCGTCCATTGTGGCTCTGTAAGTGTGTTTAATAGTTACCAGACACAACACAGTGCTCGCTGACACTAGGCGTCCATTGTGGCTCTGTAAGTGTGTTTCATAGTTACCGGACACAACACAGTGCTCGCTGACACTAGCCGTCCATTGTGGCTCTGTAAGTGTGTTTCATAGTTACCGGACACAACACAGTGCTAGCTGACACTAGGCGTCCATTGTGGCTCTGTAAGTGTGTTTAATAGTTACCGGACACAACACAGTGCTCGCTGACACTAGCCGTCCATTGTGGCTCTGTAAGTGTATTTCATAGTTACCGGACACAACACAGTGCTCGCTGACACTAGCCGTCCATTGTGGCTCTGTAAGTGTGTTTCATAGTTACCGGACACAACACAGTGCTAGCTGACACTAGGCGTCCATTGTGGCTCTGTAAGTGTGTGTCATAGTTACCGGACACAACACAGTGCTAGCTGACACATTGTGGCTCTGTAATGGCATGGCCGTCCATTTTCCAATGTTACAAAGCAGGGTGAAAAGCTGAACAGGTGAAAGCAATTGTAGACCATACAAAGTATTATGTCTTATTGGCTTGCCTGTTCGGCTTTTCATACTGCTTTGTAACATTGGAAAATGGATGGCCATGCCATTACAGTGAACAATGGTGAAATGTTTGTTTTGCTCTGTTGGTATGTTTTGAAGTGAACAGGTAGGCCATCTCATTGGTTGGATGGTTTCTAAGGTGAGAAGCTAATTGGGCAGACAGATCTGACATAAACATGACATATGTCCATGGGGTTTTCTCGTTTGGGTAAAAGTCTGTCTTCCGTCCCATGTCCCATGTCCTCCGTCCTCTCTCCTCCGTGACCCAGAAACTGATATGTGGTCAATTCACTAGCAGCCCGAATGGAGGAGTGTCCTCCGCTCCTCAACAGCCTCCTTTTTGGCGAGGATCTTAACTGAGTCTTTGGCAGAAGAGTTTTGATATCTGCCACCCCCCCTTTGAATCAGTTGATGTATATTGTCAGAAGAGAAAACCATGCACACGTTTAAAAACAGTTTGCTACTCATGGTTTGATCTATAAAACTAACTTCATATGTTTTGATCAATTGACACGCCCCTGGAAACGACATTTATTTTGGGAACCGCCCCTGGAAACGTCATTTATTTTGGGATCCGCCCCTGGAAACGTCATTTATTTTGGGATCCGCCCCTGGAAACGTCATTTATTTTGGGATCCGCCTCTGAAACCGTCATTTATTTTGGGATCCGCCTCTGGAAACGTCATTTACCTCATGATGCGCGAGTTGAGAAAGACCGTATCAAGCAAGCGCCTTTCCTTCCATGGTCATTCTCCTCCATTTCCTTTCACCTTCTTCAAAAGGAGGACGGAGGAGATGCCTTCAGGTTCCTCAACATCCTGTTTGCCCTAAAGCAACAGAATTAATAACACATTCTAAAAAATAACACCACAGTCTGATTGGCAGCCTTTTAAATATACATAGAAATCAAATATTCAACCAGAATCTCTAATAATCAGAAAATCTCTGAATATCAATGAGGACCGTTGTGTGATGTATGAATGTCCACCTTTTGTTGATGTATTCCACTGTGTGTGTGTGTGTGTGTGTGTGTGTGTGTGTGTGTGTAGTGGCAGTCCTGTACCCGTGTCCTCTATCTCCTCTTCTCCTGTCCTTTCTCTCTCTCTGTCTCTCTCTTTCTCTCTCGCTGTCTCTCTCTCTTTCTCTCTCTCTGGCAGGCAGCCGGTGATAATGACGCAGAGACAAAAAAAGAAGGGAGAGAGGAAGAAGGGGGAGAGAATGGAGGGAGAGAGAGAGAGAGAGAGAGCAGATGCTGTATGGAAATGATGAGGACTAGACCTAGAAGGTAGAATATAGCCTAACTAGCCTGACTGATGAAAAACAGAAGAGCAGGTATGTAGAGAGAGATGGAATGAGGGGAACGAGGGCAAAATAAAAAGGCATGGTTTCACTCACACAGCGCCCTGTGTGGCTATGTGACGTCATCAACACCCTGCGTCACTGAGTTTGTCATTGGACTCTATGTGTGTCTGGGGCACAGGGCTAGTCAGGGTAACAGAGTCACACACACAATGGGCATGTTTCAAACCAGACATGACTCTCTGGCCTCCAGGGAAAGACGTGTGAGAGGGTCAGAGAGACACTGTATGGCACGGTATAGAACTGGGTTTTGTTTGGCACAGAATGGATGGATTTGTTCATATGGGAATACATCACTGCTGCATAGACAGTGGCTTGTGTTGTTGTGATGAATGACGTTGTGTGGATGTACGTGTGTGCTGCTGGCTTCCTGCTTCAGCCCTCAACCAGAGGGTCGGGATGCTACTGCGCTCTGTTGTCATGGTGATGTGGGAAATGAGAAAAAAAACGGGATTATGTGAATTTGTGCGCAGGCAGAAACGAAGAGAGAGAGAGAGGGAGGAGAGCGAGAGAGTGAGTGAGTGAGGAGAGAGAGTGAGAGAGAGAGAGAGGGAGGAGAGAGAGAGTGAGGAGAGAGAGAGTGAGGAGAGAGAGAGAGAGAGAGAGAGAGAGAGAGAGAGAGAGGGAGGGAGAGAGAGAGGGAGGAGAGAGAGAGTGAGGAGAGAGAGTGAGAGAGAGAGAGAGGGAGGAGAGAGAGAGTGAGGAGAGAGAGAGAGAGGGAGAGGGAGGAGAGAGAGAGAGAGTGAGAGGAGAGAGAGAGAGAGAGTGAGAGGAAAGAGGGAGGAGAGAGAGAGAGAGAGTGAGAGGAAAGAGGGAGGAGATAGAGAGAGAGAGAGAGAGAGGGGGAGAACACGGAGTACAGGAAGGACCGATGCTGAGGGAAGCTTCTTGCTGTGTTTTCATCAGGGTTATTATCACTGGTTCTTGAACAAGACGTCTGCTGCTGCTTTTGGGATACTGAGACCACACACACACATACACACTCTCTCTCTTATACATACACACTCTCTCTCTTATACATACACGCTTTCTCTCGCACTCTCGCGCTTGCTCACACACACACACACACACTCTCTCTCTTATACATACACGCTTTCTCTCGCACTCTCGCGCTTGCTCACACACATACACACACACACGCTTGCTCTCGAACACACACACTCTGGCCTTGTCAGCATGGCCATGGACCGTGATGTCAACAGTGATGGTGACGCGTGTGTGATGGTACAGTAGCTTTAGGACTGTGTTGACACACACATGACGAGCAGTACGTCCCAGGTGCCCAGCTGAGGGACACTACACAGGCCTGGCCAGGGGCCCTCCACGGCATGGTAAATACTCTGGGTTTACGTTTGAACCCCTACCACCGCCGACTATCTCTGCTAGCATGGATAACACTGTAGCAAGGAAAGAATGCTGAATAGTTTGACTACAGCGAGTGACTTTGTGTTGATGAGTTGAGTTGCTTTGAGAAGAGAGGTCTGTGTATTAGTGTCTGTATGACGTGAAGGCTGAAGGAGATGGATTGTGATTTGGGGAGACTTAGCTAATAGCTAGTTCTTTGTGTACATGTTCTTCACTGTAAGCATTGGTATTTGATGGAGATGTCTGTGTGGATAGAGATGACAGGACTGGCGTTTTGTAGCGGTGTGTGAGGCTAGAAGGCGTGACTAATTGTTAGAGATATCGTGATACTGAATTGATTATACTGCTGCCGCTGTGTGTGTGCTGCTGAAGTTGTTCCCTCGCTCTCTGTCCCCCACTGGCTTTGTTCCCCGAGGGAGTGACTCTGCCTAATACAGTCAGGGTGTGTGTGGGGGGGTTCTAGTGTGTGCATGCTCAAGGTTGTATTTGTATTCAGCGGCTATACACAATTGAGGTCGACCGATTATGATTTTTCAACGCCGATACCGACTATTGGAGGACCAAAAAAAGCCAATACTGATGAATCGGAAGATTTTTATATATATATTTGTAATAATGACAATTACAACTGAATGAACACTTGTATTTTAACTTACTTATATATATATATATATATATATATATATATATATATATATATATATATATATATATATATATATATATATATATAACTTAACTTATATATCAATAAAATCAATTTAGTCTTAAATACGGGGACGACTTCCGGCGCCGACAGAGATGGCCACCTCTCTTCGCGTTCCTAGGAAACTATGCAGTTTTTAGTTTTTTTACGTGTTATTTCTTACATTAGTACCCCAGGTCATCTTAGGTTTCATTACATACAGTCGAGAAGAACTACTGAATATAAGAGCAGCGTCAATTAACCATCAGTACGACCAAGAATATGACTGAGCAGATCCTGTGTTCTGCCTTTCACCCAGGACAACGGAATGGATCCCAGCCGGCGACCCAAAAAAACGACTTCGTAAAAGAGGGTAACGAGGCGGTCTTCTGATCAGACTCCGGAGACGGGCACATCGTGCACCACTCCCTAGCATTCTTCTCGCCAATGTCCAGTCTCTTGACAACAAGGTTGATGAAATCCGAGCAAGGGTAGCATTCCAGAGGGACATCAAAGACTGTAACATTCTTTGCTTCACGGAAACATGGCTCACTGGAGAGACGCTATCGGAGTCGGTGCAGCCGGCTGGCTTCTCCACGCATCGCGCCGACAGAAACAAACATCTTTCTGGTAAGAAGAGGGGCGGGGGCGTATGCCTTATGGCTAACGAGACGTGGTGTGATCACAAAAACATACAGGAACTCAAATCCTTCTGTTCACCTTATTTAGAATTCCTCACAATCAAATGTCGACCGCATTATCTACCAAGGGAATTATCTTCGATTGTAATCACAGCCGTATATATTCCCCCCCAAGCAGACACATCGATGGTTCTGAACGAACTTTATTTGACTCTTTGCAAACTGGAATCCATACATCCTGAGGATGCATTCATTGCAGCTGGGGATTTTAACAAGGTTAATCTGAAAACAAGACTCCCTAAATTGTATCAGCATATCGATTGCGCAACCAGGGCTGGCAAAACCTTGGATCATTGCTATTCTAACTTCCGCGACGCATATAACGCCCTGCCCCGCCCTCCTTTCGGAAAAGCTGACCACGACTCCATTTTGTTGATCCCTGCCTACAGACAGAAACTAAAACAAGAAGCTCCCACGCTGAGGTCTGTCCAACGCTGGTCCGACCAATCTGATTCCACACTCCAAGACTGCTTCCATCACGTGGACTGGGATATGTTTTGTATTGCGTCAGACAACAACATTGACGAATACGCTGATTCGGTGTGCGAGTTCATTAGAACGTGCGTTGAAGATGTCGTTCCCATAGCAACGATTAAAACATTCCCAAACCAGAAACCGTGGATTGATGGCAGCATTCGCGTGAAACTGAAAGCGCGAACCACTGCTTTTAATCAGGGCAAGGTGACCGGAAACATGACCGAATACAAACAGTGCAGCTATTCCCTCCGCAAGGCAATCAAACAAGCTAAGCGTCAGTATAGAGACAAAGTAGAATCTCAATTCAACGGCTCAGACACAAGAGGTATGTGGCAGGGTCTACAGTCAATCACGGATTACAAAAAGAAAACCAGCCCCGTCACGGACCAGGATGTCTTGCTCCCAGGCAGACTAAATAACTTTTTTGCCCACTTTGAGGACAATACAGTGCCACTGACACGGCCTGCAAAGAAAACATGCGGACTCTCCTTCACTGCAGCCGAGGTGAGTAAAACATTTAAACGTGTTAACCCTCGCAAGGCTGCAGGCCCAGACGGCATCCCCAGCCGCGCCCTCAGAGCATGTGCAGACCAGCTGGCTGGTGTGTTTACGGACATATTCAATCAATCCCTATCCCGGTCTGCTGTTCCCACATGCTTCAAGAGGGCCACCATTGTTCCTGTTCCCAAGAAATCTAAGGTAACTGAGCTAAATGACTACCGCCCCGTAGCACTCACTTCCGTCATCATGAAGTGCTTTGAGAGACTAGTCAAGGACCATATCACCTCCACCCTACCTGACACCCTAGACCCACTCCAATTTGCTTACCGCCCAAATAGGTCCACAGACGATGCAATCTCAACCACACTGCACACTGCCCTTTCCCATCTGGACAAGAGGAATACCTATGTGAGAATGCTGTTCATTGACTACAGCTCGGCATTTAACACCATAGTACCCTCCAAGCTCGTCATCAAGCTCGAGACCCTGGGTCTCGACCCCACCCTGTGCAACTGGGTACTGGACTTCCTGACGGGCCGCCCCCAGGTAGTGAGGGTAGGCAACAACATCTCCACCCCGCTGATCCTCAACACTGAGGCCCCACAAGGGTGCGTTCTGAGCCCTCTCCTGTACTCCCTGTTCACCCACGACTGCGTGGCCACACACGCCTCCAACTCAATCATCATGTTTGCGGACGACACAACAGTGGTAGGCTTGATTACCAACAACGACGAGACGGCCTACAGGGAGGAGGTGAGGGCCCTCGGAGTGTGGTGTCAGGAAAATAACCTCACATTCAACAAAACTAAGGAGATGATTGTGGACTTCAGGAAACAGCAGAGGGAACACCCCCCTATCCACATCGATGGAACAGTAGTGGAGAGGGTAGTAAGTTTTAAGTTCCTCGGCATACACATCACAGACAAACTGAATTGGTCCACCCACACAGACAGCATCGTGAAGAAGGCGCAGCAGCGCCTCTTCAACCTCAGGAGGCTGAAGAAATTTGGCTTGTCACCAAAAGCACTCACAAACTTCTACAGATGCACAATCGAGAGCATCCTGGCGGGCTGTATGACCGCCTGGTACGGCAACTGCTCCGCCCACAACCGTAAGGCTCTCCAGAGGGTAGTGAGGTCTGCACAACGCATCACCGGGGGCAAACTATCTGCCCTCCTGGACACCTACACCACCCGATGTTACAGGAAGGCCATAAAGATCATCAAGGACAACAACCACCCGAACCACTGCCTGTTCACCCCGCTATCATCCAGAAGGCGAGGTCAGTACAGGTGCATCAAAGCTGGGACCGAGAGACTGAAAAACAGTTTCTATATCAAGGCTATCAGACTGTTAAACAGCCACCACTAACATTGAGTGGCTGCTGCCAACACACTGACTCAACTCCAGCCACTTTAATAATGGGAATGGTGGGAAATGATGTAAAATATATCACTAGCCACTTTAAACAATGCTACCTAATATAATGTTTACATACCCTACATTATTCATCTCATATGTATACGTATATACTGTACTCTATATCATCTACTGCATCTTTATGTAATACATGTATCACTAGCCACTTTAACTATGCCACTTTGTTTACATACTCATCTCATATGTATATACTGTACTCGATACCATCTACTGTATCTTGCCTATGCTGCTCTGTACCATCACTCATTCATATATCTTTATGTACATATTCTTTATCCCCTTACACTTGTGTCTATAAGACAGTAGTTTTGGAATTGTTAGTTAGATTACTTATTGGTTATTACTGCATTGTCGGAACTAGAAGCACAAGCATTTCGCTACACTCGCATTAACATCTGCTAACCATGTGTATGTGACAAATAAAATTTGATTTGATTTGAAATAAATAATGAATCCTGTTCGATTTGGTTGAAATAATGCAAAAACAAAGTTTTGGTGAAGAAAGTAAAATGGCAATATGTGCCATGTAAGAAAGCTAACGTTTCAGTTCCTTGCTCAGAACATGAGAACATATGAAAGCTGGTGGTTCTTTTTAACACGAGTCTTCAATATTCCCAGGTAAGAAGTTTTAGGTTGTAGTCATTATAGGACTATTTCTCTCTATACCATTTGTGTTTCATATTCCTTTGACTATTGGATGTTCTTATAGGCACTTTAGTATTGCCAGCCTAATCTCTGGAGTTGATCGGCTTGAAGTCATAAACAGCTGCTGGCAAAACGCACAAAAGTGCTGTTTGAATGAATGCTTATGAGCCTGCTTCTGCCTTCCACCTCAGTCAGACTGCTCATATACTTAATTATAATATAATAACACACAGAAATACGAGCCTTAGGTTATTAATATGGTCAAATCCGGAAACTATCATTTCGAAAACAAAATGTTTATTCTTTCAGTGAAATACGGGACCGTTCTGTATTTTTTCTAACGGATGGCATCCCTCAGTCTAAATATTGCTGTTACATTGCACAACCTTCAAAGTTATGTCATAATTATGTACAATTCTGGGAAATGAATTACGGTCTTTGTTAGGAAGAAATGGTCTTCACACAGTTCGCAACGAGCCAGGCAGCCCAAACTGCTGCATAAACCCGGACTCTGCTTGCATTGAACGCAAGAGAAGTGACACAATTTGTTTTTATAAGATCAGTTTAATGTTAGCTAGCAACTTACCTTGGCTCCTTGCTGCACTCACGTAACACGTAACACAATCTCCTCGTGGAGTGCAATGTAATCGGCCATAATTGGTGTCTAAAAATACCGATTGTTATGAAAACTAGAAATCTGCCCTAATTAATCGGCCATTCCGATTAATCGGTTGACCTCTAATACACATCATATCATCTTTAAAGTGTAGTAGATGTTGTTAGATGCTCTGAAACAATGGACAGAGACAGACAGAGAGAATAGTGGGGTCTGAATAGAAATCACAACCTTTATAGGCAAATGCTTATTGGCTGCCATTACAGTACATGATTTCTCCTTAACATGGGTAATTTATCATGCCCTAATGATTAAGGGAAACCAATTGAATATTGTTATGTATAGAACAGGAAGATAAACTGCCGTGCTCAGCTCAATGTTTTGGGTGCTGGCTTCAAAAGACACATACTGGAAGAAAGTACAAAAACGCACTCACAGAACACTCACAGAACACAAAGAAAACACACAGATCACGCACAGCATATAAAATGTTCTAATGTGGCGCTGTAAATAGTTGGTTTATGCTACTGATGTCTTCTGTCAGTACACCTGTGAATTTACTCCTTTCACAATGACAAAGGGGACGGAACACAAACAACGGGGCCACAATTACACCCAGAACCCCCTTGCTCACAGCTGCAGAGCTCTCTGCTGAAATGCTTGTCCTTGAGATATCTCCTGTGGAATCTGTCGTTAGGGAAGGTGTCTGGAGTGGACTGTGATGAGGCTGCATTTTTCATCACCTCGCTCCATCTGTGTGCGTGTGTGTGCGTGTGCGTGTGCGTGTGTGTGTGTGTGTGTGTGTGTGTGTGTGTGTGTGTGAGAGTGAGTGTGATTTCTCTGCTCCTGGAGAGCAGCAGACTGCCCCTTCATGCCCCAGCAATCTATCTGGTGGTACAGTGGAGACAAGAGAGGACAACCGACTAGTAAACAGATGTGTCCTGGTGGTACAGTGGAGACGAGAGGACAACCGACTAGTAAACAGATGTGTCCTGGTGATACAGTGGAGACGAGAGGACAACCGACTAGTAAACAGATGTGTCCTGGTGGTACAGTGGAGACAAGAGAGGACAACCGACTAGTAAACAGATGTGTCCTGGTGATACAGTGGAGACAAGAGGACAACCGACTAGTAAACAGATGTGTCCTGGTGATACAGTGGAGACAAGAGAGGACAACCGACTAGTAAACAGATGTGTCCTGGTGGTACAGTGGAGACAAGAGAGGACAACCGACTAGTAAACAGATGTGTCCTGGTGATACAGTGGAGACAAGAGGACAACCGACTAGTAAACAGATGTGTCCTGGTGATACAGTGGAGACAAGAGAGGACAACCGACTAGTAAACAGATGTGTCCTGGTGATACAGTGGAGACAAGAGGACAACCAACTAGTAAACAGATGTGTCCTGGTGATACAGTGGAGACAAGAGGACAACCGACTAGTAAACAGATGTGTCCTGGTGGTACAGTGGAGACAAGAGAGGACAACCGACTAGTAAACAGATGTGTCCTGGTGATACAGTGGAGACAAGAGAGGACAACCGACTAGTAAACAGATGTGTCCTGGTGATACAGTGGAGACAAGAGAGGACAACCGACTAGTAAACAGATGTGTCCTGGTGATACAGTGGAGACAAGAGGACAACCAACTAGTAAACAGATGTGTCCTGGTGATACAGTGGAGACGAGAGGACAACCAACTAGTAAACAGATGTGTCCTGGTGATACAGTGGAGACAAGAGGACAACCAACTAGTAAACAGATGTGTCCTGGTGATACAGTGGAGACGAGAGGACAACCGACTAGTAAACTGATACACAAACCTATATTGAAATAGATTAGTCATGAAAAACTAAGTATTAAAAAAGCTGTAAACAATGTGTTGTGTGGTTCATAGGTGCTGTTGGAACACACACCTCGTGAAGTGTGTTCACTCATATCCACAGCCAAGCGTAAATAAAAACACATAATTACAATGACGCAGATGTAATTACTAGCCCTGGCACACACACACACACCCACACACACACACACACACACACACACACACACACACACACACACACACACACACATACACAATGCATTGTCTACACATTCATAGTCACAGACTTAAAACCAACACAAACATATTTTGATACACACACATTACTTTTCTACTTCAGCCCCGCGCACCCTCCACCAGACAGACAGACAGACAGACAGACAGACAGACAGACAGACAGACAGACAGACAGACAGACAGACTGTTTCATCTTTAGCGTGCCTAATTGAGCTTTGGTGCATGTTAATTCAGCAGTAAAACAACAGCTAGAGGTTACCAACCTCCTCCTCTTCTCTTAGATGTCTTCTTGTCTTTTTCTGCCTCCGCTAGCGTTTCCAGAGGGGCTCCCTGTGTGTGTAGTGCCCTGTCAGTTAGCTGTCCTGTTCTTCCCCTGCACATACAAGAGGAGTCCTAGAGCACAGCTCGCTAACAGCTATTAGTCTGTTTCACTTCAGTCTTTGAGGAAATGTGGAAACTACTTGGCAGAAGTGGTTTTCGATTCTGTTAGCTGGTTTGTTATTGTCAGACTGGAAGTTGCGGGAACAGTGAGGTCCAACTAAAATATGATTATAGTTTCTCTCTAATGTTAGACTGGGTTGTCTACACTATTGCATCCTAACTGGCTTTTCCTGGTGACTTTCTTGTATTGTTGACATGCACACTGTTACGGATACAGTTATCCCGTGTGTGTGTGTATCCTGTGTGTGTGTTTCTTTTCTCTCCTTCTCCCCTCACAGGTGAAAATCATCACTCCCCAATCAGTCAACAATCAATCATCAATCAGAAGACACACCTCCTCCTATTTCCTGACCTATCACAGTTCCTTCCCCATGGTTTAAAAACCCCATCATTTGTTTGTTCTACAGCCCAGCTCAGCTCAATCTCTCTGTAAATGCCATGTCTGTAGGTCTCTGTGTTTCACTCTCGCTTTGTGTCGTAACCTCTCTTTTGTTTAAGCACCTCATAGCACTTTGTCATCACCTGTGAGTATTGTTTTTGGTTATGGTGTTGGTGTTTGATTGCTGGTGGAAAAGGGGGAAACCAAGACAAGTCGCCCATGGGCATACACTACCCGTAGGTGAACTTTGTTAAATACACTAGTTAGAACTGGGCGGACCACCCACTGTATTTTTGGTTAGTTAGTTAGCTGTTGTTAAAGTAGGCTAGTCTAGCTTAGGGGTGTTTTTGAATACTTATTGTTTCTTTCCTTGGGTCCAGCTCAGCCCCTTTTCCTGCTCCCCCCATTACCGTGTGTTTATAAATAAACCTAGAGTTTGACGGTAGATTTCAGTTGTCGTGCTTATTTCGTTCACACTTTTTTTTGTCACAATAATAATTTGCATGAGTTATGTTACGAGTCTCATTACCATCCCCCCCCTAGACTGTCGGGCCAAAAGGGATTCGTAACACACACTTTTTAAATGTATTTTATTTAACCAGGTAGGACAGTTGAGAACACCTTTATTTAACCAGGTAGGACAGTTGAGAACACCTTTATTTAACCAGGTAGGACAGTTGAGAACACCTTTATTTAACCAGGTAGGCTAGTTGAGAACACCTTTATTTAACCAGGTAGGCCAGTTGAGAACAAGTCCTCATTTGCATCTGCGACCTGGCCAAGATAAAGCAAAGCAGTTCGACACATACAACAACACAGAGTTACACATGGAATAAACAAACATACAATCAATAATACAGTAG
Source organism: Oncorhynchus masou masou (assembly GCF_036934945.1). Taxonomy (NCBI): domain Eukaryota; kingdom Metazoa; phylum Chordata; class Actinopteri; order Salmoniformes; family Salmonidae; genus Oncorhynchus; species Oncorhynchus masou. Next base: position 89,811 of record NW_027014594.1, on the reverse strand, counting down.
AACAAAAAGTCTATATACAGTGAGTGCAAATGAGGTAAGATAAGGGAGTTAAGACAATAAATAGGCCATGGTGGCGAAGTAATTACAATATAGCAATTAAACACTGGAATGGTAGATGTGCAGAAGATGAATGTGCAAATAGAGATACTGGGGTGCAAAGGAGCAAGATAAATAAATAAATACAGTATGGGGATGAGGTAGGTAGATAGATGGGCTATTTACAGGTGCAGTGATCTGTGAGCTTCTCTGACAGCTGGCGCTTAAAGCTAGTGAGGGAGATATGAGTCTCCAGCTTCAGAGATTTTTGCAGTTCGTTCCAGTCATTGGCAGCAGAGAACTGGAAGGAGAGGCGGCCAATGGAGGAATTGGCTTTGGGGGTGACCAGTGAGATATACCTGCTGGAGCGCGTGCTACGAGTGGGTGCTATGTTGACCAGTGAGCTGAGAAAAGGCGGGGCTTTACCTAGCAGAGACTTGTAGATGACCTGTAGCCAGTGGGTATGACGCGAGGGCCAGCCAACGAGAGCATACAAGTCGCAGGGGTGGGTAGTATATATGGGGCTTTGGTGACAAAACGGATGGCACTGTGATAGACTGCATCCAATATGTTGAGTAGAGTGTTGGAGGCTATTTTATAGATGACATCATCGAAGTCGAGGATCGGTAGGATGGTCAGTTTTACTAGGGTATGTTTGGCAGCATGAGTGAAGGATGCTTTGTTGCTATATAGGAAGCCGATTCTAGATGTATGCTTAATGCGAGTCTGGAAGGAGAGTTTACAGTCTAACCAGACACCCAGGTATTTGTAGTTGTCCACATATTCTAAGTCAGAGCCGTCCAGAGTGGTGATGCTGGACGGGTGAGCAGGTGCGGGCAGTGATCGGTTGAACAGCATGCATTTAGTTTTACTTGCGTTTAAGAGCAATTGGAGGCCACGGAAGGACAGTTGTATGGCATTGAAGCTCGTCTGGATGTTAGTTAACACAGTGTCCAAAGAGGGGCCAGAAGTACACAGAATGGTGTCGTCTGCGTAGAGGTGTATCAGAGAATCACCAGCAGCAAGAGCGACATTAATGATATATACAGAGAAGAGAGTCGGCCCGAGGATTGAACCCTGTGGCACCCCCATAGAGACTGCTATAGGTCTGGACAACAGGCCCTCCGATTTGACACACTGAACTCTGTCTGAGAAGTAGTTGATAAACCAGGCGAGGCAATCATTTGAGAAACAAAGGCAGGGATTGGGATTGGATTAATGAACAAAATACTAAAAGATTTTAAATGTAATGTTTTGAGTAAACTATCCCTTTCACTTTTGTCTGAACTGAAACTTTTATTCTTAATCTGCCTCTCCCTCCCTCCCTCTCCCTCTCTCTCTCCCCCCTACAGGAAGAGTCCCAGCAGATCCTGGCCCGCCAGAAGTCCAACTCTCAGTCGGACAGCCATGATGACGAGGTGTCCCCCCCACTGCCCAACCCAGTGGTCAAGGCCCGCCGCCGCAGGGGAGGGGTCAGTGCTGAAGTCTACACTGAAGAGGACGCCGTCAGCTACGTCCGCAAGGTCAGAGTCAAACACTTCAACCAACTCACACAGTCAGGAACATTCAGTAACCATAGTAACACGTTGGCTGGGAATTGCCAGGAACCTCCCCATACCATATTGTCACGGTACTTAGGTGCCGATACGATATGTATTGCAATTCTCACGATTCTACATGTATAGCTATTCGATACTGCTATTTTTTTACTGCGATTTAATGTTCGATTTAATATTCCTCAGGAAATGAAGAATTCCATATATGAGTTATTCCATTCTAGCCATTACCACGAGCCCAACCTCCTATAGCTCCTCCCACCAGCCTCCACTGATATCTGCTGCAGAGAGACAGAGAGAGACAGAGAGAGACTGAGAGACAGAGAGAGTTTTGATCAGTCATGGAAATAAAAGTGCTGAAAACATGTTCACTATTTCAAAAGAAGATGAAGAAGAAGATATAGGAAGGAAAATACCTTTTGGTTCAGGTACAGCCGACTCCCACTACCAAATGCTACCTAGCAAAACATTTTTGATATAGATCTTTTTTTGTGATCAAAGTATCAATATAATATCATCCCCCCCCCCAAAATATTGCGATATGTCTGACCAAAGATAGACCACAGAGACTGAACACATAGACAGACCACATGCTGACCATTGATTGTCCACAATCTGCCGAGGAGGTTTTGACTAGAGATTCAAACTATCGACTCACACAGGAGTAAGGGGGCCTGAAAGGATGGAAAACATGATGTAGTAGCCAGCAGAAGTTAAATTAAGGTTGGTATGGTGATTAGGCTAATGCTAATTGGTATCATTATAACACATACTCCTTTAGGACTGCAGTTGAAAATATTTGCCACTGTCAAAAAACTTACTAAAATGTAGGGAAGTAAAGAACCCTTCTCAAAACAACTAATTAAGTTGACTTAACAGAACTCTCTTAACTCACACAATCTCAACCAAACCCAACCAGATGGTAGTGGATGGCTCTTGCACTCAGGGCTCTAAAATGTGACCGTTTTGGTTGCATATGCTCCTAAATATTTTGCTGTGCGACCTGGTATTTTAATTTGGGAGCACCACTGCGCCTAGAAACAAATGACCCAGATAATAGTTGTAATTATTAGGTTTGTAACGATCATCGTTGGAATGAGGTGAGGACCAAAGCGCAGCGTGGTATGTGTTCATGATGATATTTATTTAAACTCAGAACACTAAACAAAATAACAAAGAGAAGAAAACGAAACCGAAACAGTTCTGTAAGGTGACAAAACACACTAGACAGAAAATAATCACCCATGAAACACAATAGAAAACAGGCTACCTAAATATGGTTTTCAATCAGGGACAACGATTGACAGCTGCCTCTGATTGAGAACCATACCAGGCCAAACACAGAAATAGCAAATCATAGAAAAACTAACATAGACAACCCACCCAACTCACGCCCTGACCATACTAAAACAAAGACATAATAAAAGAACTAAGGTCAGAACTTCGCTCTACCGTTGTAGCATAGCTAGCTAACAACCTGGTCAGTTTGCCAGTATCTTTATCCAAACATGTTGGGACACAGACATGAAGGTAAAGGGAGGGCTTGTTCAGGAGATCAATAATCAGAGTGATGAATGAAGGACAGGTTTCTGGCATGTCGTCAAACAATGTTCTTAAAGAGAAACTATACGATGTTCATTGCAATTACATGTAGATTTGAGTCATTCAGCTGTTATGTAATCTCAAAAGGAAAATAGTGCTTTTACACAATGCAGAAAATTACTTTGTAATTTTAATGACAGATATTTGTATGAAATGTTCAGCTTTTTACGGATACTGACATAACGGCCTGACCCCCGTCACCTCGCTGTAATGGGCAGGTCGCTGGAGTGTGGCTTATGTGTGTGTCTCCACCCTCCTGCCCCTGCCAGTCTTAGCAGCAGGTATCTGTCAGCCTTAGCAGCAGGTATCTGTCAGTCTTAGCAGCAGGTATCTATCATCCTTAGAAGCAGGTATCTATCAGTCTTAGCAGCAGGTATCTGTCAGTCTTAGCAGCAGGCATCTGTCAGTCTTAGCATCAGGTATCTATCAGTCTTAGCAGCAGGTATATGTCAGTCTTAGCATCAGGCATCCACCAGTCTTAGCATCAGGCATCCACCAGTCTTAGCATCAGGCATCTGTCAGCCTTAGCAGCAGGTATCTGTCAGTCTTAGCATCAGGCATTTACCAGTCTTAGCAGCAGGTATCTGTCAGCCTTAGCAGCAGGTATCTGCCAGTCTTAGCCGCAGGTATCTATCAGTCTTAGCAGCAGATATCTGCCAGGCTCCAATCATGGATGAAAAACCAATAAACTAGCAAATGTTTAGGTCAGTGATTCACGCTATGTCAGGGATACACACACACACACACACACAATCAGGGAGATAGACACGCACACACAAATCCGTCATTTCGAGGTTGTCCTTAAAATTCCCATCAGACGATAACGAACATGCCTTTGTTTAGCTTGAGCTACAAGCGTGACGGACAAGTGTCACACATAATTCAGAGTTATGGAAGCAGATTTGAATGAAATGAGGGGTTTAACAAATTGATTGAAGGCTGGGTTCTTCAGTAAACAGCTGTTGCCTTTCAAAGCAATAATGACATGTAGCTTGCAGACCTGGGTTAACAAACTATGTAAAACCATTTCAAATACCATATCTATGCTTGATTGAGCTTGCCTGTTGCCATGAATCCAATAGAAGTCTAAAAATGACAAACCCCACCCACCTGACACAGGCTAAACAAACGCTCGAAGCATTTGAAAGATATCAAATAGTATTTAAACCCAGGTCTGGTATCTAGACAGTACTGGATGACATGGTTCCAGACTGATAACAACACAGGCTCTACATACATCAATGGACTGAAATAACCCTCAGTCAGAGGCTAAATTGGTTTAATATCAGTTAATTTTTCATTCACATTTCCCAGACGAGCAACTAAACATATTAAATGAATCCCTCTCTCATTCGTTCACATGGCTCAGCGTGTGTGTGTGTGTGTGTGTGTGTATATGTGTGTGTGTGTTTTCTCGTCTGTCTATATGTGTGTGTGTTTGTGTCTTGGCTTGGCACTGTGGGAACTTGGTTTTGGCTGGGTGGCGTCAGGAGGATCTCTGTGTAATCTGGGTCTCAGCACACAGGCTTTACCCTCTCAGCTCTCAGCTCTCTGCCATCCTCTTCCTCTCCCTCTCCCTTCAACAGACTAGAGACCGTTTCTACCCTTCCTCTCCCTCTCCCTTCAACAGACTAGATACCGTTTCTACCCTTCCTCTCCCTCTCCCTTCAACAGACTAGATACCGTTTCTACCCTTCCTCTCCCTCTCCCTTCAACAGACTAGATACCGTTTCTACCCTTCCTCTCCCTCTCCCTTCAACAGACTAGATACCGTTTCTACCCTTCCTCTCCCTCTCCCTTCAACAGACTAGAGACCATTTCTACCCTTCCTCTCCCTCTCCCTTCAACAGACTAGATACCGTTTCTACCCTTCCTCTCCCTCTCCCTTCAACAGACTAGATACCGTTTCTACCCTTCCTCTCCCTCTCCCTTCAACAGACTAGATACCGTTTCTACCCTTCCTCTCCCTTCAACAGTCTAGAGACCGTTTCTACCCTTCCTCTCCCTCTCCCTTCAACAGACTAGATACCGTTTCTACCCTTCCTCTCCCTCTCCCTTCAACAGACTAGATACCGTTTCTACCCTTCCTCTCCCTCTCCCTTCAACAGACTAGATACCGTTTCTACCCTTCCTCTCCCTCTCCCTTCAACAGACTAGATACCGTTTCTACCCTTCCTCTCCCTTCAACAGACTAGATACCGTTTCTACCCTTCCTCTCCCTCTCCCTTCAACAGACTAGATACCGTTTCTACCCTTCCTCTCTCTCTCCCTTCAACAGACTAGATACCGTTTCTACCCTTCCTCTCCCTCTCCCTTCAACAGACTAGATACCGTTTCTACCCTTCCTCTCCCTCTCCCTTCAACAGGCTAGATACCGTTTCTACCCTTCCTCTCCCTCTCCCTTCAACAGACTAGATACCGTTTCTACCCTTCCTCTCCCTTCAACAGACTAGATACCGTTTCTACCCTTCCTCTCCCTCTCCCTTCAACAGACTAGATACCGTTTCTACCCTTCCTCTCCCTCTTCCTTCAACAGACTAGATACCGTTTCTACCCTTCCTCTCCCTCTCCCTTCAACAGACTAGATACCGTTTCTACCCTTCCTCTCCCTCTCCCTTCAACAGACTAGATACCGTTTCTACCCTTCCTCTCCCTCTCCCTTCAACAGACTAGATACCGTTTCTACCCTTCCTCTCCCTCTCCCTTCAACAGACTAGATACCGTTTCTACCCTTCCTCTCCCTCTCCCTTCAACAGACTAGATACCATTTCTACCCTTCCTCTCCCTCTCCCTTCAACAGACTAGATACCGTTTCTACCCTTCCTCTCCCTCTCCCTTCAACAGACTAGATACCGTTTCTACCCTTCCTCTCCCTTCAACAGACTAGATACCGTTTCTACCCTTCCTCTCCCTCTCCCTTCAACAGACTAGATACCGTTTCTACCCTTCCTCTCCCTCTCCCTTCAACAGACTAGATACCGTTTCTACCCTTCCTCTCCCTCTCCCTTCAACAGGCTAGATACCGTTTCTACCCTTCCTCTCCCTCTCCCTTCAACAGACTAGATACCGTTTCTACCCTTCCTCTCCCTCTCCCTTCAACAGGCTAGATACCGTTTCTACCCTTCCTCTCCCTCTCCCTTCAACAGACTAGATACCGTTTCTACCCTTCCTCTCCCTTCAACAGACTAGATACCGTTTCTACCCTTCCTCTCCCTCTCCCTTCAACAGACTAGATACCGTTTCTACCCTTCCTCTCCCTCTCCCTTCAACAGACTAGATACCGTTTCTACCCTTCCTCTCCCTCTCCCTTCAACAGACTAGATACCGTTTCTACCCTTCCTCTCCCTCTCCCTTCAACAGACTAGATACCGTTTCTACCCTTCCTCTCCCCTCTCCCTTCAACAGTCTAGAGACCGTTTCTACCCTTCCTCTCCCTCTCCTTCAACAGACTAGATACCGTTTCTACCCTTCCTCTCCCTCTCCCTTCAACAGACTAGATACCGTTTCTACCCTTCCTCTCCCTCTCCCTTCAACAGACTAGATACCGTTTCTACCCTTCCTCTCCCTCTCCCTTCAACAGTCTAGAGACCGTTTCTACCCTTCCTCTCCTCTCCCTTCAACAGACTAGATACCGTTTCTACCCTTCCTCTCCCTCTCCCTTCAACAGACTAGATACCGTTTCTACCCTTCCTCTCTCTCTCCCTTCAACAGACTAGATACCGTTTCTACCCTTCCTCTCCCTCTCCCCTTCAACAGACTAGATACCGTTTCTACCCTTCCTCTCCCTCTCCCTTCAACAGGCTAGATACCGTTTCTACCCTTCCTCTCCCTCTCCCTTCAACAGACTAGATACCGTTTCTACCCTTCCTCTCCCTTCAACAGACTAGATACCGTTTCTACCCTTCCTCTCCCTCTCCCTTCAACAGACTAGATACCGTTTCTACCCTTCCCTCCCTCTTCCTTCAACAGACTAGATACCGTTTCTACCCTTCCTCTCCCTTCAACAGACTAGATACCGTTTCTACCCTTCCTCTCCCTCTCCCTTCAACAGACTAGATACCGTTTCTACCCTTCCTCTCCCTCTCCCTTCAACAGACTAGATACCGTTTCTACCCTTCCTCTCCCTCTCCCTTCAACAGACTAGATACCGTTTCTACCCTTCCTCTCCCTCTCCCTTCAACAGGCTAGATACCGTTTCTACCCTTCCTCTCCCACTCCCTTCAACAGACTAGATACCGTTTCTACCCTTCCTCTCCCTCTCCCTTCAACAGGCTAGATACCGTTTCTACCCTTCCTCTCCCTCTCCCTTCAACAGACTAGATACCGTTTCTACCCTTCCTCTCCCTCTCCCTTCAACAGACTAGATACCGTTTCTACCCTTCCTCTCCCACTCCCTTCAACAGACTAGATACCGTTTCTACCCTTCCTCTCCCTCTCCCTTCAACAGACTAGATACACGTTTCTACCCTTCCTCTCCCTTCAACAGACTAGATACCGTTTCTACCCTTCCTCTCCCTCTCCCTTCAACAGACTAGATACCGTTTCTACCCTTCCTCTCCCTTCAACAGACTAGATACCGTTTCTACCCTTCCTCTCCCTTCAACAGACTAGATACCGTTTCTACCCTTCCTCTCCCTCTCCCTTCAACAGACTAGATACCGTTTCTACCCTTCCTCTCCCTCTCCCTTCAACAGACTAGATACCGTTTCTACCCTTCCTCTCCCTCTCCCTTCAACAGACTAGATACCGTTTCTACCCTTCCTCTCCCTCTCCCTTCAACAGACTAGATACCGTTTCTACCCTTCCTCTCCCTCTCCCTTCAACAGACTAGATACCGTTTCGACCCGTCCTCTCCCTCTCCCTTCAACAGACTAGATACCGTTTCCACCCTTCCTCTCCCTTCAACAGACTAGATACCGTTTCTACCCTTCCTCTCCCTCTCCCTTCAACAGACTAGATACCGTTTCTACCCTTCCTGTCCCTCTCCCTTCAACAGACTAGATACCGTTTCTACCCTTCCTCTCCCTCTTCCTTCAACAGACTAGATACCGTTTCTACCCTTCCTCTCCCTCTCCCTTCAACAGACTAGATACCGTTTCTACCCTTCCTCTTCCTTCAACAGACTAGATACCGTTTCTACCCTTCCTCTCCTCTCCCTTCAACAGACTAGATACCGTTTCTACCCTTCCTCTCCCTCTCCCTTCAACAGACTAGATACCGTTTCTACCCTTCCTCTCCCTCTCCCTTCAACAGACTATATACCGTTTCTACCCTTCCTCTCCCTCTCCCTTCAACAGACTATATACCGTTTCTACCCTTCCTCTCCCTCTCCCTTCAACAGACTAGATACCGTTTCTACCCTTCCTCTCCCTCTCCCTTCAACAGACTAGATACCGTTTCTACCCTTCCTCTCCCTCTCCCTTCAACAGACTAGATACCGTTTCTACCCTTCCTCTCCCTCTCCCTTCAACAGACTAGATACCGTTTCTACCCTTCCTGTCCCTCTCCCTTCAACAGACTAGATACCGTTTCTACCCCTTCCTCTCCCTCTCCCTTCAACAGACTAGATACCGTTTCTACCCTTCCTCTCCCTCTCCCTTCAACAGACTAGATACCGTTTCTACCCTTCCTCTCCCACTCCCTTCAACAGACTAGATACCGTTTCTACCCTTCCTCTCCCTTCAACAGTCTAGATACCGTTTCTACCCTTCCTCTCCCTCTCCCTTCAACAGACTAGATACCGTTTCTACCCTTCCTCTCCCTCTCCCTTCAACAGACTAGATACCGTTTCTACCCTTCCTCTCCCTCTCCCTTCAACAGTCTAGATACCGTTTCTACCCTTCCTCTCCCTCTCCCTTCAACAGACTAGATACCGTTTCTACCCTTCCTCTCCCTCTCCCTTCAACAGACTAGATACCGTTTCTACCCTTCCTCTCCCACTCCCTTCAACAGACTAGATACCGTTTCTACCCTTCCTCTCCCTTCAACAGTCTAGATACCGTTTCTACCCTTCCTCTCCCTCTCCCTTCAACAGACTAGATACCGTTTCTACCCTTCCTCTCCCTCTCCCTTCAACAGACTAGATACCGTTTCTACCCTTCCTCTCCCTCTCCCTTCAACAGTCTAGATACCGTTTCTACCCTTCCTCTCCCTCTCCCTTCAACAGACTAGATACCGTTTCTACCCTTCCTCTCCCTCTCCCTTCAACAGACTAGATACCGTTTCTACCCTTCCTCTCCCACTCCCTTCAACAGACTAGATACCGTTTCTACCCTTCCTCTCCCTCTCCCTTCAACAGACTAGATACCGTTTCTACCCTTCCTCTCCCTCCAACAGACTAGATACCGTTTCTACCCTTCCTCTCCCTCTCCCTTCAACAGACTAGATACCGTTTCTACCCTTCCTCTCCCTTCAACAGACTAGATACCGTTTCTACCCTTCCTCTCCCTTCAACAGGCTAGATACAGTTTCTACCCTTCCTGTCCCTCTCCCTTCAACAGACTAGATACCGTTTCTACCCTTCCTCTCCCTCTTCCTTCAACAGACTAGATACCGTTTCTACCCTTCCTCTCCCACTCCCTTCAACAGACTAGAGATACCGTTTCTACCCTTCCTCTCCCTCTCCCTTCAACAGACTAGATACCGTTTCTACCCTTCCTCTCCCTTCAACAGACTAGATACCGTTTCTACCCTTCCTCTCCCTTCAACAGACTAGATACCGTTTCTACCCTTCCTCTCCTCTCCTTCAACAGACTAGATACCGTTTCTACCCTTCCTCTCCCTCTCCCTTCAACAGACTAGATACCGTTTCTACCCTTCCTCTCCCTCTCCCTTCAACAGACTAGATACCGTTTCCACCCTTCCTCTCCCTTCAACAGACTAGATACCGTTACTACCCTTCCTCTCCCTCTCCCTTCAACAGACTAGATACCGTTTCTACCCTTCCTGTCCCTCTCCCTTCAACAGACTAGATACCGTTTCTACCCTTCCTCTCCCTCTTCCTTCAACAGACTAGATACCGTTTCTACCCTTCCTCTCCCTCTCCCTTCAACAGACTAGATACCGTTTCTACCCTTCCTCTCCCTCTTCCTTCAACAGACTAGATACCGTTTCTACCCTTCCTCTCCCTCTCCCTTCAACAGACTAGATACCGTTTCTACCCTTCCTCTCCCTCTCCCTTCAACAGACTAGATACCGTTTCTACCCTTCCTCTCCCTCTCCCTTCAACAGACTATATACCGTTTCTACCCTTCCTCTCCCTCTCCCTTCAACAGACTAGATACCGTTTCTACCCTTCCTCTCCCTCTCCCTTCAACAGACTAGATACCGTTTCTACCCTTCCTCTCCCTCTCCCTTCAACAGACTAGATACCGTTTCTACCCTTCCTCTCCCTCTCCCTTCAACAGACTAGATACCGTTTCTACCCTTCCTGTCCCTCTCCCTTCAACAGACTAGATACCGTTTCTACCCTTCCTCTCCCTCTCCTTCAACAGACTAGATACCGTTTCTACCCTTCCTCTCCCTCTCCCTTCAACAGACTAGATACCGTTTCTACCCTTCCTCTCCCACTCCCTTCAACAGACTAGATACCGTTTCTACCCTTCCTCTCCCTTCAACAGTCTAGATACCGTTTCTACCCTTCCTCTCCCTCTCCCTTCAACAGACTAGATACCGTTTCTACCCTTCCTCTCCCTCTCCCTTCAACAGACTAGATACCGTTTCTACCCTTCCTCTCCCTCTCCCTTCAACAGTCTAGATACCGTTTCTACCCTTCCTCTCCCTCTCCCTTCAACAGACTAGATACCGTTTCTACCCTTCCTCTCCCTCTCCCTTCAACAGACTAGATACCGTTTCTACCCTTCCTCTCCCACTCCCTTCAACAGACTAGATACCGTTTCTACCCTTCCTCTCCCTTCAACAGTCTAGATACCGTTTCTACCCTTCCTCTCCCTCTCCCTTCAACAGACTAGATACCGTTTCTACCCTTCCTCTCCCTCTCCCTTCAACAGACTAGATACCGTTTCTACCCTTCCTCTCCCTCTCCCTTCAACAGTCTAGATACCGTTTCTACCCTTCCTCTCCCTCTCCCTTCAACAGACTAGATACCGTTTCTACCCTTCCTCTCCCTCTCCCTTCAACAGACTAGATGCCGTTTCTACCCTTCCTCTCCCTCTCCCTTCAACAGACTAGATACCGTTTCTACCCTTCCTCTCCCTCTCCCTTCAACAGACTAGATACCGTTTCTACCCTTCCTCTCCCTTCAACAGACTAGATACCGTTTCTACCCTTCCTCTCCCTCTCCCTTCAACAGACTAGATACCGTTTCTACCCTTCCTCTCCCTCTCCCTTCAACAGACTAGAGACCGTTTCTACCCTTCCTCTCCCTCTCCCTTCAACAGACTAGATACCGTTTCTACCCTTCCTCTCCCTCTCCCTTCAACAGACTAGATACCCGTTTCTACCCTTCCTCTCCCTCTCCCTTCAACAGACTAGATACCGTTTCTACCCTTCCTCTCCCTCTCCCTTCAACAGACTAGAGACCGTTTCTACCCTTCCTCTCCCTCTTCCTTCAACAGACTAGATACCGTTTCTACCCTTCCTCTCCCATTTGTAGACTAACAGGCTAGATACCGTTTCTACCCTTCCTCTCCCTCTCCCTTCAACAGACTAGATACCGTTTCTACCCTTCCTCTCCCTCTCCCTTCAACAGACTAGATACCGTTTCTACCCTTCCTCTCCCACTCCCTTCAACAGACTAGATACCGTTTCTACCCTTCCTCTCCCTCTCCCTTCAACAGACTAGATACCGTTTCTACCCTTCCTCTCCCTCCAACAGACTAGATACCGTTTCTACCCTTCCTCTCCCTCTCCCTTCAACAGACTAGATACCGTTTCTACCCTTCCTCTCCCTTCAACAGACTAGATACCGTTTCTACCCTTCCTCTCCCTTCAACAGGCTAGATACCGTTTCTACCCTTCCTGTCCCTCTCCCTTCAACAGACTAGATACCGTTTCTACCCTTCCTCTCCCTCTTCCTTCAACAGACTAGATACCGTTTCTACCCTTCCTCTCCCACTCCCTTCAACAGACTAGATACCGTTTCTACCCTTCCTCTCCCTCTCCCTTCAACAGACTAGATACCGTTTCTACCCTTCCTCTCCCTTCAACAGACTAGATACCGTTTCTACCCTTCCTCTCCCTTCAACAGGCTAGATACCGTTTCTACCCTTCCTGTCCCTCTCCCTTCAACAGACTAGATACCGTTTCTACCCTTCCTCTTCCTTCAACAGACTAGATACCGTTTCTACCCTTCCTCTCCCTCTCCCTTCAACAGACTAGATACCGTTTCTACCCTTCCTCTCCCACTCCCTTCAACAGACTAGATACCGTTTCTACCCTTCCTCTCCCTCTCCCTTCAACAGGCTAGATACCGTTTCTACCCTTCCTCTCCCTCTCCCTTCAACAGACTAGATACCGTTTCTACCCTTCCTCTCCCACTCCCTTCAACAGACTAGATACCGTTTCTACCCTTCCTCTCCCTCTCCCTTCAACAGGCTAGATACCGTTTCTACCCTTCCTCTCCCTCTCCCTTCAACAGACTAGATACCGTTTCTACCCTTCCTCTTCCTCTCCCTTCAACAGACTAGATACCGTTTCTACCCTTCCTCTCCCTCTCCCTTCAACAGACTAGATACCGTTTCTACCCTTCCTCTCCCTCTCCCTTCAACAGACTAGATACCGTTTCTACCCTTCCTCTCCCTCTCCCTTCAACAGACTAGATACCGTTTCTACCCTTCCTCTCCCTCTCCCTTCAACAGGCTAGATACCGTTTCTACCCTTCCTCTCCCTCTCCCTTCAACAGACTAGATACCGTTTCTACCCTTCCTCTCCCTCTCCCTTCAACAGGCTAGATACCGTTTCTACCCTTCCTCTCCCTCTCCCTTCAACAGACTAGATACCGTTTCTACCCTTCCTCTCCCTCTCCCTTCAACAGACTAGATACCGTTTCTACCCTTCCTCTCCTCTCCCTTCAACAGGCTAGATACCGTTTCTACCCTTCCTCTCCCTTCAACAGACTAGATACCGTTTCTACCCTTCCTCTCCCTTCAACAGACTAGATACCGTTTCTACCCTTCCTCTCCCTCTCCCTTCAACAGACTAGATACCGTTTCTACCCTTCCTCTCCCTCTCCCTTCAACAGGCTAGATACCGTTTCTACCCTTCCTCTCCCTCTCCCTTCAACAGACTAGATACCGTTTCTACCCTTCCTCTCCCTCTCCCTTCAACAGACTAGATACCGTTTCTACCCTTCCTCTCCCTCTCCCTTCAACAGACTAGATACCGTTTCTACCCTTCCTCTCCCTTCAACAGACTAGATACCGTTTCTACCCTTCCTCTCCCTCTCCCTTCAACAGACTAGATACCGTTTCTACCCTTCCTCTCCCATTTGTAGACTAACAGGCTAGATACCGTTTCTACCCTTCCTCTCCCATTTGTAGACTAACAGGCTAGACTTCAGACACTCTACGTCTATCTACTTTCAGCCTTTAAGAGGTTTGACCCTTTCTCTGTTCCCATCCGCTGCCATTCGTAAAGAAGCTCGACAGTAGACAGTTAACCCTCTCTGTGTCTATACCCTCCAGGTTTAAAGTGGCTAGTAGGCCCTGTCTGTAAGCACTATCCCCCCAACTCTCACTACTTCCAGCCCTAAAGACTCTAGTAACCCCCTCTCTACACCTCTATCCATAAAGACTCTAGTAACCCTCTCTGTGTCTATACCCTCCAGGTTTAAAGTGGCTAGTAGGCCCTGTCTGTAAGCACTATCCCCCCAACTCTCACTACTTCCAGCCCTAAAGACTCTAGTAACCCTCTCTCTACACCTCTATCCATAAAGACTCTAGTAACCCTCTCTGTGTCTATACCCTCCAGGTTTAAAGTGGCTAGTAGGCCCTGTCTGTAAGCACTATCCCCCCAACTCTCACTACTTCCAGCCCTAAAGACTCTAGTAACCCTCTCTCTACACCTCTATCCATAAAGACTCTAGTAACCCTCTCTGTGTCTATACCCTCCAGGTTTAAAGTGGCTAGTAGGCCCTGTCTGTAAGCACTATCCCCCTAACTCTCACTACTTCCAGCCCTAAAGACTCTAGTAACCCCCTCTCTACACCTCTATCCATAAAGACTCTAGTAACCCTCTCTGTGTCTATACCCTCCAGGTTTAAAGTGGCTAGTAGGCCCTGTCTGTAAGCACTATCCCCCCAACTCTCACTACTTCCAGCCCTAAAGACTCTAGTAACCCCCTCTCTACACCTCTATCCATAAAGACTCTAGTAACCCTCTCTGTGTCTATACCCTACAGGTTTAAAGTGGCTAGTAGGCCCTGTCTGTAAGCACTATCCCCCCAACTCTCACTACTTCCAGCCCTAAAGACTCTAGTAACCCCCTCTCTACACCTCTATCCATAAAGACTCTAGTACCCCTCTCTCTACACCTCTATCTATAAAGACTCTAGTACCCCCTCTCTCTACACCTCTATCCATAAAGACTCTAGTACCCCCTCTCTCTACACCTATATCCATGAACACTCCAGACTCTAGTACCCCCTCTCTCTACACCTCTATCCATAAAGACTCTAGTACCCCCTCTCTATACCTCTACCCATAAAGACTCTAGTACCCCCTCTCTCTACACCTCTATCCATAAAGACTCTAGTACCCCCTCTCTCTACACCTCTATCCATAAAGACTCTAGTACACCTCTCTCTACACCTCTATCCATAAAGACTCTACTACCCCCTCTCTCTACACCTCTATCCATAAAGACTCTAGTACCCCCTCTCTCTACACCTCTATCCTTAAAGACTCTAGTACCCCTCTCTCTACACTTCTATCCATGAAGACTCTAGTACCCCCTCTCTCTACACCTCTATCCATAAAGACTCTAGTACCCCTCTCTCTACACCTCTATCCATAAAGACTCTAGTACCCCCTCTCTCTACACCTCTATCCATAAAGACTCTAGTACCCCTCTCTCTACACCTCTATCCATAAAGACACTAATACCCCCTCTCTACACCTCTATCCATAAAGACTCTAGTACCCCCCTCTCTCTACACCTCTATCCATAAAGACTCTAGTACCCCTCTCTCTACACCTCTATCCATAAAGACTCTAGTTCCCCCTCTCTCTACACCTCTATCCATAAAGACTCTAGTACCCCTCTCTCTACACCTCTATCCATAGCCTCTAGTACCCCTCTGTCTACACCTCTATCCATAAAGACTCTAGTACCCCTCTCTCTACACCTCTATCCATAAAGACTTTAGTAACCCCTCTCTCTACACCTCTATCCATAAAGACTCTAGTAACCCCTCTCTCTACACCTCTATCCATAAAGACTCTAGTAACCCTCTCTACACCTCTATCCGTAAAGACTCTAGTAACCCCTCTCTCTACACCTCTATCCATAAAGACTCTAGTACCCCCTCTCTACACCTCTATCCATAAAGACTCTAGTACCCCCTCTCTATACCTCTATCCATAAAGACTCTAGTAACCCTCTCTCTACACCTCTATCCATAAAGACTCTTGTACCCCCTCTCTATACCTCTATCCATAAAGACTCTAGTAACCCTCTCTCTACACCTCTATCCATAAAGACTCTAGTAACCCTCTCTCTACACCTCTATCCATAAAGACTCTAGTAACCCCTCTCTCTATACCTCTACCCATAAAGACTCTAATAACCCCTATCTCTATACCTCTACCCATAAAGACTCTCGTAACCCCTCTCTCTACACTTATACCCATAAATACTCTAGTAACCCCTCTCTCTACACCTCTATCTATAAAGACTCTAATAACCCCTATCTCTATACCTCTACCCATAAAGACTCTAATAACCCCTCTCTCTACACTTATACCCATAAAGACTCTAGTAACCCCTCTCTCTACACCTCTATCAATAAAGACTCTCGTAACCCCTCTCTCTACACCTCAATCCATAAAGACTCTCGTAACTCCTCTCTCTACACCTCTATCCACACATACTCTAGTACCCCCTCTCTCTACACCTCTATCCATAAATACTCTAGTAACCCCTCTCTCTACACCTCTATCCATAAGGACTCAAGTAACCCCTCTCTCTACACCCCTATCCATTAAGACTCTAGTACCCCCTCTATCCATAAAGACTCTAGTAACCCCTCTCTCTGCCCCTCAATCTATACAGCATCTAGTAACCCTCTCTCTACACCTCAAAACAAAAAGACTCTAGTGACCTTCTCTCTACCCCTCTATCCATAAAAACTCTAGTAACCCTCTCTCTACCCCTCTATCCATGAAGACTCTAGGAAACTTCTCTCTACCCCTCTATCCATAAAGACTCTAGTACCCCCTCTCTCTACACTTCTATACAAAAATACTCTAGTAACCCTCTCTCTACACCTCTATCCATAAAGACTCTAGTAACCCCTCTCTCTACACTTCTATCCATAAAGACTCTAGAACCCCTCTCTCTACACTTATATCCATAAAGACTCTAGTAACCCTCTCTCTACGCCCCTATCCATTAAGACTATAGTACCCCCTCTATCCATAAAGACTCTAGTAACCCCTCTCTCTACCCCTCTATCCATAAAGACTCGAGTAACCCCTCTCTCTTCCCCTCTATCTATACAGCATCTTGTAACCCTCTCTCTACACCTCAAAACAAAAAGACTCTAGTGACTCTCTCTCTACCCCTCTAACCATAAAGACTCTAGTAACCCTCTCTCTACCCCTCTATCCATGAAGACTCTAGGAACCCTCTCTCTACCCTTCTATCCATAAAGACTCTACTACCCCCTCTCTCTACACTTCTATACAAACATACTCTAATATCCATAAATACTCTAGTACCCCTCTCTACCCCTCTATCCATAAAGACTCTAGTACCCCCTCTCTCTACACCTCTATCCATAAAGACGCTAGTAACCCCTCTCTCTACACTTGTATCCATAAAGACTCATACCCCTCTCTCTACACTTATATCCATAAAGACTCTAGTACCCCTCTCTCTACACTTATATCCATAAAGACTCTAGTAAACCCTCTCTCTACACCTCTATCCATAGCCTCT